>NC_069503.1:1098929289-1099229289 GCF_027579735.1 Bombina bombina | reverse complement strand
AAGTTAATGCACGTTGGGTTAGCGTGAACTCAGAGCTCTGATTAACTGTTTTGCAAAACAAAAAACAGAGGGGTCGGCTTTCTCTCTATTGTGAAAGCTTGTAGGATACTCTTCTATCAGTAGCCGCTTTGCTGCACCACCCGATGGTGGTTTGTAGCTGCAGCACAGCTACTTATAGAGGCATCTTTAATGCGGCCTCTTAGTTTGCGGGAAGCCAATTAGCGCCGGTTATGTAGGTTCTCCTGGTGATTGACAGCACCAGGAGAACTTGACGGGCAAAGTTTGGCTCTCCCTGCGCAGTGCAATCCAATAATCCCTCCACGCTTGTGCTCCACCCCACCTGAGAGGGAAGAAGGAGTGTGTGTCAGAGCCTGTTTTTTTGTAGTGGAGGACGTCTGACAGCTGCTGCCTGGCTAAGACGTCTGCTGCCTGGCTAACACTTCTTAGTCTGACACTGGGGACAAGAAGTTTGAACACCAGTCTGACTCTACCGGTAATACATGTGTGGGGTGAACTGTTAAATGGCTGTGTCAGTGTTTGAGTTGATGGAGGCTGCTCAATTACTCAAGCAAGACACTGATCCTAGTTGGAAGCCTCATAGCCTGTTTACAGAGAACCGGCTGAGGACTGAACTATCTCTGCAGCTCAGCCTTTTGGAAGCAGGCTGAGCTACCGCATTGAGTGTGTTGGGTAACAGCGTAGCCATAATCTAATGTCCCTTTGGAGTAAGGTAGGATAACGGGTTTCATCAACTTTTATTTTGCAAATGTTTGCCCCACATTTATTATTTATTTTTTTTAAAACAGATTCTGCAAGATTCACATTTTCTCTTGGTCTAGATCAGTGTTTGACAACTCAAGTTCTCAGGATCCTTAAAGGGATATGTAACCCTATTATAATTTTTGTTGTTGTTCCCTTGGTATCTTTATTTGAAAAGCAGAAATGTAAGTTTAGGAGGCAGCCCATTTTGGTTTAGCACCTGGGTAACCCTTGCTGATTGGTGGCTAAATGTAGCTGCAAATCAGCAAATGCTATCCAGGTGCTGAACTAAAAAATGGACCTGCTCCTAAGCTTACATTCCTGTCCTAAGACAACAAAGAAAAATTGATAATACGAGTAAATTAGAAAATTGCTTAAAATTGCATGCTCTATTTGAATAATGTCAAGTGCCTCACCAGCCTCTGACCTCACCGCACGTCACTGATATATATGCATTGGAGCTCATTGCAGTTAAGTAAATGACATGAATGAAAAAATATGTATGATATGTTCATATTTAATTGTTTAATTGTAGATACTTCACATTCCAATGTTTCAAATCTGTTTTCCTGTTTTAATAACTTAAAGGTGCAAGATACTGAAGCTCCGCCTCTTTATACTGGGTGCCGCCATCTGGGAGTTTAGGTATTCTCACCATCTTTGAGCTTGTCGGGTTAGCGCTGAAAGGGTTGGGGCTAAAAATAAAAGTGTTGGGTTTTGCTCCCTTGCAAACCATTTACTTTTGACTTGTAATATAAGTGCTAACCCATGCACAAACTTTGCTTCCAGAGGTGTCTGTGCAAGAGTGAAAACGCTGAATATTGTGCCATTTGTAATCTGGCTTATAGCTGGTATTTTTAAGGTTCAGGTCAAAATTGAAAATAAAGATTATTAATATAGAAATAAAGATGCTATCAGGGTGAAAGGTCTTATAATTGTGTTAGAATCTATTTTTAAACCAATGACCATCAGTCCTAGCAGCTTTAGTTTCTAATTTATGCTGTATAATTATTTATGAAAATGTATGCTAATGAGCAGCGCCGGTATTTTTTTCCAGAGAAGGTGGCAACCCTACACAACACATTATTTTTCAATTCAATAACACTTGATCAGGTATTACAATCCATTGGATACAATGTTTAACGAAAGCAATTTGACGCAACGGATAGATATATAGCATATCCTGTACTTTTAATGGATAACATAAAGTGGTAGTAGTGTACTCACTGCACTCTCTTTATGTCGTCAGATAAGCTTTTGTGCTTCCGTGCAGTCCGATCTAATGTAATGCTTTTGAGAAGTTGGTGTTAACTTTAATCACGTCATTGCACTTTCAAACACACCTTAAAGGGACATGAAGCCAATTTTCTTCTTTCATGATTTAAAAAGAGCAATTTTAAACAACTTTACAATTTACTTCTATTATCTCATTTGGTCCTGCACATAGATGTCTCTTGTGATTGGCTCAATAATCTTCAACAAAGGATATCTGAAGAATGAAGCAAAGTAAATGATAGAAGTTAATTGGAATGTTGTTTAAAATTGTATTCTCTAACTGAATCATGAAAGAAAATGTTGGGTTTCATGTCCTTTTAAAATGATATAGAAATAAATGCAAACCACCATGAAAAAATAGCACAGCCTCACAATGTACAGAAAATGTCACTTTCATTATGGGGTTACGTATTACAATTTACAAAATAGGTGGGGGATATAACAGGCACAGCTATTTCAAATGACAGAATAAATTTAAATGAGCTACCTGTAAATATTTTTTTTACACTCTAGCAAGTAAAAAGCTGGAGAGAAAGCGCAAACAGATATCTAAGTGTAGATTAAACACCTGGCAAGCCCCATGTATGTTTTACAAACTACTCACAATATAGTAGGTGAAAATAAGCACATAGGTAAAGTTGTATCCTTGAGCAGCGCCCAATGAAGAGAACAGCTTCTGTGGTTATAAGCTTTTTATTAATGTTTAAAGAAAGTAAAATGGATTATTGTGAACACATTAAAGGGAAAACAATCACAAAACACTGGTCCTTTAATATGCAGTGGGCTAATTACAGTGGGATACTATTTCTTATTGTGATGTGGAGACAATAATATTTATATTTAGAGGTTGTAAAAATGATATTTGTTTTTTAAATGACAAAAAAAAGTAAGTAAAAATATAGATAAATGAATCAGTTGATGTGATATACTTGATTTTGCAAAGGCGTTTGGTACAGTTCCACATAAGAGATTCAGTTACAAAATTAAGGGACTGGGAATATCAGAAAATGTTAGCTCATGGATAAATAACTGGATAAAAGACAGAGAGCAATGAGTAGTTGTAAACGGATCATACTCAGATTGGACAAAGGTAATCAGTGGAGTCCCCAAGGGATCAGTACCGGGCCCTGTTCTTTCTAATATTTTTATTAATGACTTGGAGCAAGGAATAAATAGCAACATCTCTATTTTTGCAGATGATACAAAGTTGTATAAGGTAATTAGGTCAGAGAAGGACGAACTTATGTTACAAGGGGGATCTGCAAAAATTATACTGTTCTACATTTTGGAAGTAAAAATAAGCGGGCAATCATTTATTTAAATGGGACTAGACTTAGCCAAACATAGGAGGAAATGGATTTGGGAGTAGTTATAGATAACAAGCTAAAGATGGGTGCACAATGCAGGGCAGCGGATTCTAAGGCTAATAAGATACTAGCATGTATTAAGAGAGGCATTGACTCAAGGGAGGAAAGCATAATTCTGTCACTATATAAAGCCCTGGTAAGACCTCATCTTGAGTATAGAGTGAAGTTCTGGGGACTGATCTAAATAAAAGACATTGCAGACTTAGAAAAAGTTCAGAGTAGGGCCACAAAGCTGATAAGGGGAATGAGGAATTTAAGCTATGAGGAGAGGCTAGCCAAACTGGGTCTGCTTTCTCTTGAAAAAAGGCACTTGAGAGGTCCCATGATTACTTTATATAAATATATTCAAGGCCCATATACAGATATGGCAGAAGCTTTGTTTATTCCAAGAAAATTGTTTGTGACAAGAGGTCACAATTTAAGGCTGGAGGAAAGGAGATTTAATCTCCTGCAATGGAAACGTTTTTTTCACTGTAAGAGCAATAAAATTGTGGAACTCACTACCAGAGGAGGTAGTAAGTGCCAATACCTTAAGTATATTTAAAAATGGTTTAGATACATTTATGGCTAGAAACAGAATTCAGGGAAATGATTGGTTGTGTTAAATGGGTCACCTTTTTAATGGGATTAATTTAAGCTCAACTGGAGCTTTTTTGTAAGTATATTAGATTGGTATAGGATGAACTCGATGGACTTCAGTCTTTTTTCAACCTCATTTACTATCTTACTATGTTACATTATTAATCAAAGTTTAAGTAAATTCAAAATTAAACTTTCATGATTCAGATACGCATGCAATTTTAAACAACAGTTTACTTTTATCATTACATTTTCTTTATTCTCTTGGAATTCTTTGATGAAAGGTAAACCTAGGTAGGCTCATATGTGAATTTCTAAGCGCTTGAAAGGTGCCTCTTATCTCAGAGCATTTTAATAGCTTTTCAAAGTCAGACAGTGCTAGTTCATGTGTGTCATATGGATAACATTGTGCTCACTCCCGTGGAGTTATTTATGAGTCAGCAATAATTGGCTCAAATGCAAGTTTGTAAAAAGCACAAAGATAAGGAGGTAGTCTGCTTATCTATTTGGCTTAGATACAAGGTAATCACTGTCCCTTTAATCAATTTAAGCTGGGACATTATGGGCATACACTACATGGGTGTATGATGTGTAATTGATATGCATTATACTGTAAAATTGTTCATTATACATTTGTTGTAAAAATGTATTGTTTTAACTTGGTGAGGTTTTGGTCTAGAAACAAGATTAACTGCACAGTATAGTATTATCTTGCATAACAATGTCTATAGCTTTCCCATTCACAATAGTAAGCTTTTAAACATTTCTAACATTTAAACTAACGAGACTCCTTATTCACTCTTAACTATAATTTAAAAAAAAAGTATTAAATAATACAGAAGCACATTCAATTTATGTTGATATGATCAAGACTCAAAATTCAAAATGAGCAATAAATCATTAGAATTAGACTAGCACAAAAGCTTAATACCCAAAGGATGTTTGGATATAAATTAGATAACCACTCAAAGGAATACAGACACCTGTTTATCAGAGTTGCAACCAATTTATATTCACAAAGGATTTAACCAATCATTTAGAGCATGGTTTGAAAACCTTAAAAGGTACTCTTTTGGCTAATAGTTAAATCATTTTTTTTTAAGGGAAAGTAAAAATATGATGTTTTTTTTAACAAAAAAGCGTGTTCCCTGGTAAAGCCTGTTGTACTGTAAATCGGCTGTGGATAAAGCCCAATGTACTGTAATTCCCCCATCTATACTATTTTTTTTATTTTTGCCCAACCGATCCTGTGGCATCTACCCCAAGGGGAATTAAAGTGCATCATATATATATATATATATATATATATATATATATATATATATATATATATTTGATGCAGTGTCTTGAAGAGTCTAAGGGGATTTATGATCTTGCATCGGGCTTTACCCACAGCCGCTTGGGTAATCCTAGCATTACCCGCAACATATATATATATATATATATATATATATATATATTCAAAATGGTTAGTTGGAACAGTTGACAGCCCCTTCAGTCACGCGATTGGTTGCACAAATGAAGGGGCAGGCATTACACACTGCAACAAGTGTGTAATGATATATACGGGCCAGCGGATCAACTGATCCGCTGTCCGTATGTAGCAAAGGCGGGCGGACAGCTTCGCAAGTTGAGAAGCTGTCCACCCGCCTGTTAGTACATGGAGCCCCTACAATTAATAAAGCTTGGAGGAGCATAATAGTTTAAACAAAAATGCATAGTTTTGTAAATACTTATAATAAAATGCATCATTGTTTCAGTGATATATTTTTCTGTGCACAGCGCATAAGTACATATGCTCAATACAATTCCCCATTTAAACAATGCACCGACTTCTAAGTGCTGAAGGTAAAAAATTTAATCATTTTCAACACTTTATATGCTTGGGGGGTATGGTGGTTGAATGTTGGTGCACAGTGCCAAAGAGTGGCTTGGCTCAATCAATACTGAGTGAAAAAGTGTCCATATAGCTGTATAACTCTCACCAGGAGAGATTCAATCCCACTTAGGTTAGCATGACCCCACGATACCAGGTTTAGCGCGGACCTTGTCAGGATTGTATTCAGTTGGGGAAGTCTTCTCAGCTGCTGGCATCCACAGGTCACACACACACACACAGCATGGTCACTTCCTACCCAGCCTGGGTCCGATTTCTTTGTCCCAACCATGTGATCAAGTTTCGCCTATGTCTCAACCTTGGATCATCCAATAGATTGTGGGATAAGCCGGAACGTCAGACGGTGTCACTGCTTCAAATAGGCTGAGCAAAGTTCATCCAATGAAGAGAATGAAGCAGCAATACTGTATAAAACTTCACTTTTATTTACAAAAGACTTAAAATCCCTTGTCAGCGAACTATTTATGTATACATATAGTCAGCAGAGTGATATAAGTGATGCAGGAATATTACACTGTGCCCATGACTTATTAAAGTGTCTTATCAAAGTTCCATCAAGGAAGTATGTATATTAATTAAAAAAATATAAAATATAGAATAAATAAAATACAACACAAATGGAACCAAATTCATAATATGCACTGGGTAAATAGGTGTGTATAGTGTACACAATGTATTTGATAGTAAGAAATTAGACAAATCACAAAATAGATAGGAATACTGGAGAAAAGCAGAATCTACTCCCATTAATTAATCAAGTCATATTCCGCATTGAGACCTAAGGGCACACTCGTAGATAGTTTGAAAATCTATAACATTTCTCTTTTCTCCAGTAGTCTCTGTCTATCTCCTCCCCATTTGGGGTAAGATATTTTGTCTATAGCTTGCCATTTAAAGCTAGTTAGATCTTTATCATGTACCTGTACAAAATATTGCACTATGGGGGAGGAGGACTTTCCAACATTAATGGTTGACACATGTTCCCTGATATGGGACCTGATGTCTCGGGTCGTAAGACCAACGTATTGAACTTTGCATGAAATGCAAGTTATTAAGTATATTACATAATGAGACGTGCAATTCAGGCAATAGTTAATGTCAAAACTTTGATTGGTAACAGTAGACGTGATAGAGTCAGAGATAACAATGTAGTCACAGGCTTTGCAATGGGTGTTGCCACACCTGAACATCCCTTTACTAGTTAACCAAGAACTCATCACATTTTGGGGTCTACTCAATACTGTGGGGGACAAGTAATTACCTAGAGATGTGTTCCTATGATAGGAACACCTGATAACTTTAGTCACACAGTCAGTTAGCTTATCCTCGGCTATGAGAAGTTTGAAATGCTTTCTCACAATGTTGCATATTTGGGTATAATCAGTTACAAATGTTACCACGTTGTTATCATTGCTGGGTTTAGCAGACCTCTTTACAAAAGGGTCTTCCTGTCTATATTTTCTACTTCCTGACTCGCTCTTGTCAGGGTACCTGTAAGTAACATTAAATAAGCTACAGATATATCACAGATATTTGATATTTCATTTTTTAGCTAAAAATCCAATGTAGTATGAAATGGTCTTTACTGGGTGAGACCCCCCCCCCCTTTCTTCCTCTTTACAATGCATCCAGGTGAGAACAAAGAAAATGGTCTAATTAAGTTCAGGCAATCATTTCATAGAAAGACACTTTTTTTTTTTTTAAATGGTCATCTATATTCTATGTATTCCAGATCTTAGATCAGACATACGATACGCTTATCCTAATTAAGATAAAATGTAAGTTATTTCAAAGAGAGAGCATCTGTCTCATTACCTAGGTCACAGGAACCCCTGTGAGTTATAGATGGTCCGTCTGTGAGAATGTTTGAATCTACAAACATCTTCAAGGAATTGTAGCTTTTACCAACTACATGCTAAACTGATATCTGCTGTGTATTGAATCCACGAATTCTAGACAGCATGTTTAAATGAAAGATGGCTAAACAGAGACAAATGTGGCATTGCAACTAAAATTCGTTTTAAAATACAACCTATATCATTTTAAATACTATATTAAATGTCTATATAGGGATCTGGGGAAATACAATTCAGATTGTAATAAATTAAATGAATAACTGCATTAGTATATATAAAATGCTTAAGTTATTTCAAAATAAATATAGTTTCTCTGTGTTCCAGGAAGCTAATGGAAAATGACAGGAAGGACATTAATGGATATAAGATTATCTATTTGTATACCATAAAAATGAATATGTATAACTATAGATTTAAAATGTCCGTTATTTCAAGAATTACTAACATATTTCTTTATATTTTTCCACGCATCTAATAAGTACATAGATAATATGATGTTATAAATAATACTGATGTTTCATATTAAAATAATCAGGATGAATAGTATGACATAGTCCAATACACTTGGAACATGTGACTTGTTAATATAAAGAAATTATAGTATTTTACATAAACATTTTTAAAGAAATATTTTTACTGTATAGAAATAATTGAATAAAACTGTGTGTCTCTGTCTGCTGCCCCAGATGGTCTAAATCTAGTATTACAGCCAAAAGGCATTTGGCTGTTAAAAATTAAATTTCCCAGTAACCAATCAAATGTTTCGACTCGAAGGGCCAATCCATGTTCAGCTTCCGTTGTGCGTTTCCAATTTCACCAATGATTAAGTTATATAAGCTGAATGCAAGATGAGAAGAGGCTGGTTGAACTTTTGCTGAACTGGTGACTGGATAGTTTGTTAATAAATATATATATATATATATATATATATATATATATATATATATATATATATGTGGATAGGAAAGAGGAAATCAAGAGGGCGCACAGCTTGGCACTAGAATAGATATTAGCTATATGTAGAGTAAGTTTGTTACTTTCTAAACAGTGATGTTATCGTAGTGGAATACAGGAAGAGGGCATAAAAAATAATATATAATAATAATGTCCTTAGTTTGTTATTGTAAAAAAGTTCAGTATTATACTTTAGAATATTCGACACTTCTTTGTCTGAGGTAAGTGATTTTGCTCTTACCAGAGGTAACCTCAATCATATGAGGTAAGTTGTAGACTTGTTTGGGTTAGAGATGTTTCTTTGGCTCTTGTCCGGTCGATTTGGCTTTGTTCTTTACTGAAGGAATCTTTCTTTTGGTGGAACCCTTAGGATCTTTGTTTCCAGGGGACTCCTAGCAGCGGTAAGTTGTTTTGAATGAAAATCCTGGACTCTCTGGTATCGTTTGTTGAAAGGCAATGGAAAATCCTGGACTCTCTTTATCCTCTTGGTGATGAGAATCTGTGTTGTCTCAGGTGTTCATATCGGTTGAGATGGAATGAGAAAAGAAAACAAGAATATAGTGTAATAACATTTAAAAAAGCTCTTTTTATTAGAACTAAGTAAATGTGCTTTCATCAAATGCCCTCAATCAGAGTATGAGGTAAGTAATAGACATGGAATAAGTATTTCGATCTCCTGGTCAGTTCTCTGGTTGGCTGTAGTGCAAAGTTTGCCCAATGCAGTATGTGAATCTTTAATGCAGTTCAGCCTGCTAGTGTGAGACTGATATCTGACCGCTTTGTGTGGTTCTTTTACACAGCTCAATCTGCTGGCTGTATTATGTGGTCAGTAAAACCAATGTATTTTAATGCTATTAGGCTAAAACGCCTACGTAGTCAGTTGGTGGATTCAAAATGTGCGTATGTGATACCTGCCGATCTGAGGTATGATACACAGCGGGATATGCTCACAGAGGCATATGAGAAATAGTGGGTACAATAGCTCAAAAGTTCTGTTACCCGTTTGTTTAAGTATGATGCCGTGCCGCAATGTAGCAAAAGGATGTCTGCCCACCTTTAGATAATCCTTACGCGTTTCAAAGTGATCAGTCACTTCTTCTCTGATGAAGAAGTGACTGATCACTTCGAAACGCGTAAGGATTATCTAAAGGTGGGCGGACATCCTTTTGCTACATTGCGGCACGGCATCATACTTAAACAAACGGGTAACAGAACTTTTGAGCTATTGTACCCACTATTTCTCATATGCCTCTGAAGGCATATGAGAAATAGTGGCTTTCTACAAATATATTTCAATGTGTCTATAAATTTTAACTAATACAAAGAATTTAGGAAGTTACATTAATTTTATTGTTTTGTATATGCACTTTTATTGGGGGTTTATTTTAAAGAATAATTTTTAAATATATTGTTTTATAACCCGGCCATATACTGACACTCTTTTTAGAACTCTCTTGGGATATCCTAATTTTTCTAACCGATCTATCATGTCATTTCTCTGTTCCAAAAATGCCCTCTCGCAGGAACAATTCCTTTTTGCTTGAATCAGTTTGCCGTTAGCTATGGAGTAGGGCACATGCTTAGGGTGGCAGCCTTTGGCATGAAGAACATAGCTGCTAGAAATGGGCTTTCTATATATGTTAGTCTCAACAATGCCCTCTCCAACCCCCTTCGGAGTGATGTCCAGAAAATTAATGGATGTCCCTTGTATTTCATATGTGAACTTAAGTTTCAAATTGTTGTTATTAATGTAGCTGATAAAGTCACACATGTTGGCTTGATCTCCTTGCCAGATAAACAGGAGATCATTGATAAATCATCCATAATAAACTATGTTGGCACTGAATGGGGTTCGAATCTCAAAAGATGTGGGACATCTCCCACTAACCCATGTACAGGTTAGCATAGGAAGGGGCAAATTTTGCCACCATAGCTGTCCCACATTTTAGGAGATAGAAAACCCCCTCAAACTCAAAATAGTTGTGACTTAGAAGGAAATCAGCAACCCTAATGACAAACTTTTGAAAATCTGGTCTTAGAAAAATTCTAAGGCCTGTAGGTCCATAGCATGAGGGATCCCAATTGCATGGTATCCATAACTTTTAGCACATGTTTGGTGTCTCGTAAATAACTAGGTAGAGCCTGAACCAAAGGACTGAGTACTGCATCCAACCATTGGGAGATGTGCTTAAATAGTGAGCCAATTCCACTCACTATAGGGCAGGTTCTCTTGTTCTCATATTTTGTTAGCTTCCCTGTAACTTTGTATACATTGTCATGAACATGTTATACTTTCCTTTAGATCTAGCTAGTCAATAAAGGAGAATTTCCTTAATGTCAGTGTATTACCCTATTTATCTACAACAAATATAAGTTAACTTTTGTTTACTCTGCAGTTTGTGGAGAAAATGTTTTGATCCGTTAATTAAGCATTCACAGTCTATTGGTATTCAATAATGTATAATGGGTGTGTTACCTTTTATCCAATGGGTGTTTAGTACACCCTTTTTAATGAGGTGTGTGTAGATGCATTTTATCAGTTGTGAGTAGGGCTTAACTCCAAAATGCATTGTTGTTTCTGAATACCAGTGTGATGGCCTACCATGGGATTTGAAGTCTTTTGTAAATAAAAGTGAAGTTTTATACAGTATCGCTGCTTCGTTCTCTTCATTGGATACATATTTACATATGTTCTCATACACAGAACTAAAACAACACGTGATCCTGGTAGAATCAAATATGCCTTGAAGAGTTTGGTTTGCAGATCTGAATAATAAATGCTAAGTTTTGGCACAGTAGGTTTTTCTATTGTTTGTTCATTAATACCCTTATTTGTACACAATCTAGTCACTAGGGATGGGCGAATCAAAACTAATTTTTATACATCCATCCATTTGAATCAAATTTTGAATGTTTATCAAACATTCTAACATTCTAATTTAGAATATTGGTTTCCGAATATTGGTATTCGTCTTTAAATGTTCATAATATATCTAATATACACATTCAAAATTTAAATGTGTATATTAGAATTATAATGAACATTTGAAATTGAAAGCAACATTCACAATCAAAAGTAACATTGGAATGCAAAAGCAACATTTATATTTAAAGCAAAATTCAAAATCAAAAGCAACATTTGAAAATCAAAAATAACATTAGATTTTAAAATTTTAAAGAAATGTCCCTTCTTATCAATATTCAGCTGTGTAAAACAACTATAGATCATGAATAAGGATTACACACCAGAACTTTTCTGCTGTTTCTGCATTTGTTTGAGCTCCAATAAACAAGTTGTGCTGCCACCATCTTTTTTTTTCCCTTCTCTGTTTGGGGCAGTGAGTGTCTCCCCAGAGTGGCTTGCACACCCCCCTGTGAGTGCTATACCCATCTTTGGACATTTTAAAACAAATATACAAAGTAATATTTGTTCTAACATTTGAATTTCAGATTAACCACATCTGCCCATCCTTACTAGTCACCCCTCACTGCCTTATAAGTCCCTGGGTTCTTTTAAAATTGTGTTGTTTATCCCAATGTTTTCTTTATTTTCTTGTAATTTATTTAATCATTCTATGTCAAAGATAATGCTTATAATTCCAAATGTCAAAATATATCAGCTTGTAATGGCTGATGCGGATGCAACATCACCACCATATTTAATACTAAAGAGAACAATACCCAAACACTTAAATACAACTACCCCTAACACCAAAGGAACCCCTAGACTCTTCATGCATAGGTTACCCTCAAAGACGACAAGATTCAACAAAACTCTCCATCCACTTTCAGGCACAACAATAGTGACCTCATTATTAACATGGGTCTGGGCTTAGTCTTGTTTTCTACTCTTATATTATTATTTTTTTTAAAGTCATTCTACACATCTAAACGATTAACTAATTAGGATTGAGGTTAAAAGAGTTCAGTTTCAGAATGGAGCCCTTTAAGTGAGATGCTTTTTTTTTTTTTTTACTTAAACTATCAGTAAGATGTGAAGTCCCTTGATTTCTAGTGGGTTCCTTTGGGTGTTGGGCATAGTACGTTGGGGGTCATGTAAGAGGTGTAGTTGTGGGGGGTCATGTAAGGGAGTCCCTTGAATGACTGTGAGATTGCAGAAGGGATAGTGTTGTGGGGATGAGATTGATAATAGCATTAGAGACATGGATGTTGAAAATGAAAAAAGATTCATTGCAAGTGTCCCTTGTGAAAGCAGCAAGTAGAGAGATCAGTGCTATTAAAAACAATGTTGCTGCTTCTTTCTTGCTACCTCACCCCATAGGACCATAAAACTTCCACTGTCAAGAAAACTGGCATTAGAAAAATGTTTTTAAAAACATTACTAAACTATTGGATAAAAACAACACACAGCCTCCATAAAACAGTCCACTGAAACATATGCAAAAGTGAAAACTTAAAAATTAATATTGTCAGCTTTAATATAGTGAGAAACAACCATTATATAGTTCACTCAGACAATTGCACTTTTTTGATTTCCACAAACTGAGTCACAGTGAAAAGATCTGAGCACATCTCAAGAACATCCTGGAATACCCTTGGTCAACATCTTTTTCATGTCTGCTGACTGAGAAATTAATTTATTCATTTTCTGCATTTCTAATGGTTCACATTTGCTGTGTTAGATATATGGTATTGGACCATTTAAAGCAGCTATTGCCTAGATTACTAGTGAATGGCAAAATTGCGCTTTCTCAAGCTTGATATTTGTGCTCCACCACAGTAATACCAGAGCATGCAAATGTGCGCTGGTATTACAAGTTAGGCACAATGCGAATGTGGCCTTGCATTCGCATTGCCTGGAAGCTTTGCGCTCATGAGAGCACAATCCCATAGGCTCCCATGGGAGCCTCGTTCTGATACTGTGAGACACCATAAATAATCTAGTGCAATGCTGGTGGTCACGCAGTGTTGGGCAGCAAATAAAAAAGAAATATATATATATATTTATTTATTTATTTATAAAATATTTTACCAGGAAGGATACATTAAGTTTTCTCTAATTTTCAAGTATGTCCTGGGTCCACAAAACATTGCATTGATACAATAGGGTACAATAAAATACAAAAACAATAATAATACACAATATATGCAAAAATTTAACATAGAACAGGTAGGAAATATATAATCAACCATGACAGCTGCATTCTGTTTTGAAATATGTAGAGAGGGATCTCTTAAAGAATATTAGGCTTGGGGAAGGTTTGAAAGTCTGCGGGAGGTCGATCCATAATTGTGGTGCTCTGTAGGAAAAGGAAGATCGAGCTGCTTTCTTTTTGTATTGAGGCAAGCTAAACAATGTGTTGGTACTGATTCGGAGGTTATAGGAGATGGGAATAGCCGGGGAGAGCATTCTGCTCAGGTAGGGTGGGAGCTTCCCAGAAAGGCTCTTAAACACAAGGCTGGAAAGATGGAGGGTGCGCCGGGATTCCAGCGACAGCCAGTTTAGTTCTTTTAGCATGTCACAATGGTGGGTCCTGTAGTTACATTGTAGCACAAAGCGGCGGAACGAGTTATACAATGTATTAAGTTTATTAAGGTGAGTTTGCGGTGCAGGTGCATATACTACGTCCCCATAATCCATGATAGGCATCAGCATTTGCTGTACAATCTTTTCCTTTACTGTAGGGCTGAGGCAGTATTTGTTTCTGTACAGGGCACCTAGTTTTGGATAAAATTTAGATGCAAGTTTTTCTATGTGGAGGCCAAAAGATAGATTGGGGTCTAACAACATATCAAAGTATTTGAAAGAGTGGACTGCGGGCAATGTGTGCAATTTGATTTTGTTTTGATGCATAGATGGGAATTTTGTAGTTTATGTAATTTAGGTCCCGTTCCAAAGATTATTGTGACAGTTTTGTCAGTGTTTAGAAAGAGTTTGTTTTTTGAGATCCACTTTTCTACCTCTGTAAACTGGTCTTGGAGCACTGCTTCAAACTGCATGTCATCTGCATACATGTGTACAGTTGAGGATTTGCAGACATTAGGCATATCATTTATACATAATGTGAATAGTAGGGGGCCGAGAATGGAACCTTGGGGAACACCACAAGGTGACTGGGAGATGGAGGGAGTTGCTGTCAGAAATGGAGACATATTGTGATCGATCTGATACAAATGATCAAAACCAGGTTAATGGACGATCAGCTATACCTGAGTTTTTTAGTTTGAGCAGTAGTATGTCGGGGTCTACTGTGTCAAAGGCCTTTGCAAAATCAAGGAAAATAGCTCCAGTTAGGTCTCCTTGTTCCATGCCAGTTTTGATGTCATTGCAAACTTTTAGGAGGGCAGTTTCAGTGGAGTTATTAAGGCGAAAACCTGATTGATCAGGGGTCAGATAGTTAGATTGTTGGTAATTCATAATTGCGTATGGACGCATTTATCCAAGATTTTTGACAATACTGCAAGCAAAGGTTCACTTTTATGGATAGGCACTACTCTTGCAGTCTTCCAAAGCTTTGTGTATGTATCCAGACACCAAGGATTCGTTAATTAGGGTTGTGACAGGTTTAGCAATTGCCGGCGCACTGAGCTTCAACAGCATTGCTGGGATTTGATCAGGTCCAGACTGGTTTTCATTTTTAGATTATTAAGGTGTTTCTTTATGACATTGATTGGTACAGGTCTAAAATTAATCTTCTCTATATTGGGTCTTTGCTGATTTAGTGGGGCCTGATCCACATTTGTAGTTTCAAGATGCATGCCATTTATTAGTAGTTTGTCAATCAGGGTGGTGGGGCATCTGACAAAATAATTGTTAAAGGCATTTGCTGCTTCTAAGGGGAGTTGCAGGGTTTGGTTCTCCACATTGACAGTGGAGGGTTGGGAGTGGATTGGTGGAGTTTGCAAGTTATTTATTTCCAAAACTTTCTAGGGTTTGATATGTTATTGTTCAGATTTTCACAGAAATATTGTGCCTTGGCCAATTTTGTTGGTTTAGTGCATATATTTTGCCATTGTCTATATACACAGTGATCGTTCATAGAGTCAGTATGCTTGAACTTTGACTACAATGAATCCTGAAACTGGTACATTTGAATGAGGTCAGCTGTGATCCAATTCAAGTGTGCTCCTTTTACTATCACCTTATGCAGCGGGACATGTAAATGCCAAACTTGTAGGAGTTCAGACTGAAAGAATTAAACTGCAGAGTCTAAATCTGGGATTAGGTATAATCTGTGCCAGGGGAGGTTCTTGATGTCATTTAGAAATGATTGGAGATTACATTTTTTAAAGGACCTGTTGATTTTAACCTTGTGAGAGGATTTAGTTGCCTATATTTTGTGCACGCAGTACACTAAGCAGTGGTCACTGAAATTGTTAGGGAGAACACCTGCCGCCTGGATTCGGTTGGGAGAAGTGGAGAGAATCCAATCGAGCAGGGTGTGATTATTACTTTTGATCTTTATGCGAGTTGGGGAGGAGATTAATTGCGTTAGCTGCCAAGATTTAAACAGCGAGCAACAACTATTATTTTTCAGATTCAACCAATCAATATTAAGAGCTCAATCCTATTAGCTGATTGGAACAGCCAATAGGATGAGATCTGTTTAAATCCTATTGGCTGATTGGAACCTTTCAGCCAATAGGAATTCAAGGTACGCCATCTTGGATGATGTCACTTGCATTTAAGTTCAAGTTTACAGCGGCGACCGTATGAATAGGAGCTACTTGCCGGATGTCTTCAGGATGAACCTGCTCCGTGCCGGATGGATGAAGATAGAAGATGCCGTTTGGATGAATACTTCTTGCCGTCTGGATGAGGACTTTGCCGGCTGGATGAAGATGGAAGAGGCCGCCCGGATGAAGACTTCTTGCTGGCTGGATAGATCCTTTAAGTGGGACTTCAAGAACGGTAAGTGGATCGTCGGGGATTAGTGTTATGTTTATTTAAGGGTTTTTTGGGTGGGTTTTATTTTTAGATTAGGGTCTGGGCAGTAAAAGAGCTAAATGCCCTTTTAAGGACAATGCCCATACAAATGCCTTTTTCAGAGCAATGGGGAGCTTAGGTTATATTAGATAGGTTTTTTATTAGGGGGGTTTGGTTGGTTGGGTGGTGGGTTTTACTTTTGGGAGGTGTTTGTAATTCTTTTTACAGGTAAAAGAGCTGATTTCTTTGGGGCAATGCCCCACAAAAGACCCTTTTAAGGGCCATTGGTAGTTTATTGTAGGCTAGGGTTTTTATTTAGGGGGGGGGGTATTTTGATAGGGCTATTAGGTGTAATTCTTTTTTTTCTTATTTCTTTTTGATAATGTGTTTTTTTTCTTCTTCGTAATTTATTAATTTATAATAAGGTTAAATAGTATATTTAAATAATTTGAGTAGGGTTAGGGTTTTTTAATATGTAATTTAGTTAATTTAATTGGCAGTTTAATTTAATTGTAGTATAATAGTTAGGGTAGGTTAATTAATAGTTTAAAATAGTTTATTTTAATTCTACATGTAAATTTATTTTAAGATAGGGATGTTGTAATTTTAATTTAAAGTTAGCGGGTTGTTAGGTTTAGGGGTTAATAGCTTAATTTAGTTTATGGCGATGTGGGGGGCTGGCGGTTTAGGGGTTAATAGGTTTAGTTAGTGGTAGTGATGTGGGAGGCCAGAGGTTCAGGGCTTAATACATTTATTTAGTTGTGGCGGGGTCCGGGAGCGGCGGGATAGGGGTTAATAAGTTTATTTAGTTTGCTGCGATGTCGGGGAGCAGCGGAATAGGGTTTAAAGACATTATGTAGGTGGTAGCGAGGATGGGGAGCGGTGGAATAGGGGTTGATAACATTATGTAGGTGGCGGCGATGTCGAGGGAGGCAGATTAGGGGTGGTTAGACTCGGGGCTTATGTTAGGGTGTTAGGTGTAACCGTTACTTGTTTTCAACCATATAAATCAATGGGCAGCATTGAACATAAGCTTTCACTATTTTGATAGGGCTATTAGGTGTAATTCTTTTTTTTCTTATTTCTTTTTGATAATGTGTTTTTTTTTCTTCTTCGTAATTTATTAATTTATAATAAGGTTAAATAGTATATTTAAATAATTTGAGTAGGGTTAGGGTTTTTTAATATGTAATTTAGTTAATTTAATTGGCAGTTTAATTTAATTGTAGTATAATAGTTAGGGTAGGTTAATTAATAGTTTAAAATAGTTTATTTTAATTCTAGAGGGAGTGCATAATTATTAGGCAAGTTGTATTTTTGAGGATTAATTTTATTATTGAACAACAACCATGTTCTCAATGAACCCAAAAAACTCATTAATATCAAAGCTGAATAGTTTTGGAAGTAGTTTTTAGTTTGTTTTTAGTTATAGCTATTTTAGGGGGATATCTGTGTGTGCAGGTGACTATTACTGTGCATAATTATTAGGCAACTTAACAAAAAACAAATATATACCCATTTCAATTATTTATTTTTACCAGTGAAACCAATATAACATCTCAACATTCACAAATATACATTTCTGACATTCAAAAACAAAACAAAAACAAATCAGTGACCAATATAGCCACCTTTCTTTGCAAGGACACTCAAAAGCCTTCCATCCATGGATTCTGTCAGTGTTTTGATCTGTTCACCATCAACATTGCGTGCAGCAGCAACCACAGCCTCCCAGACACTGTTCAGAGAGGTGTACTGTTTTCCCTCCTTGTAAATCTCACATTTGATGATGGACCACAGGTTCTCAATAGGGTTCAGATCAGGTGAACAAGGAGGCCATGTCATTAGATTGTCTTCTTTTATACCCTTTCTTGCCAGCCACGCTGTGGAGTACTTGGACGCGTGTGATGGAGCATTGTCCTGCATGAAAATCATGTTTTTCTTGAAGGATGCAGACTTCTTCCTGTACCACTGCTTGAAGAAGGTGTCTTCCAGAAACTGGCAGTAGGACTGGGAGTTGAGCTTGACTCCATCCTCAACCCAAAAAGGCCCCACAAGCTCATCTTTGATGATACCAGCCCAAACCAGTACTCCGCCTCCACCTTGCTGGCGTCTGAGTCGGACTGGAGCTCTCTGCCCTTTACCAATCCAGCCACGGGCCCATCCATCTGGCCCATCAAGACTCACTCTCATTTCATCAGTCCATAAAACCTTAGAAAAATCAGTCTTGAGATATTTCTTGGCCCAGTCTTGACGTTTCAGCTTGTGTGTCTTGTTCAGTGGTGGTCGTCTTTCAGCCTTTCTTACCTTGGCCATGTCTCTGAGTATTGCACACCTTGTGCTTTTGGGCACTCCAGTGATGTTGCAGCTCTGAAATATGGCCAAACTGGTGGCAAGTGGCATCTTGGCAGCTGCACGCTTGACTTTTCTCAGTTCATGGGCAGTTATTTTGCGCCTTGGTTTTTCCACACGCTTCTTGCGACCCTGTTGACTATTTTGAATGAAACGCTTGATTGTTCGATGATCACGCTTCAGAAGCATTGCAATTTTAAGAGTGCTGCATCCCTCTGCAAGATATCTCACTATTTTTGACTTTTCTGAGCCTGTCAAGTCCTTCTTTTGACCCATTTTGCCAAAGGAAAGGAAGTTGCCTAATAATTATGCACACCTGATATAGGGTGTTTATGTCATTAGACCTCACCCCTTCTCATTACAGAGATGCACATCACCTAATATGCTTAATTGGTAGTAGGCTTTCGAGCCTATACAGCTTGGAGTAAGACAACATGCATAAAGAGGATGATGTGGTCAAAATACTCATTTGCCTAATAATTCTGCACTCCCTGTACAGGTAAATTTATTTTAAGATAGGGATGTTGTAATTTTAATTTAAAGTTAGCGGGTTGTTAGGTTTAGGGGTTAATAGCTTAATTTAGTTTATGGCGATGTGGGGGGCTGGCGGTTTAGGGGTTAATAGGTTTAGTTAGTGGTAGTGATGTGGGAGGCCAGAGGTTCAGGGCTTAATACATTTATTTAGTTGTGGCGGGGTCCGGGAGCGGCGGGATAGGGGTTAATAAGTTTATTTAGTTTGCTGCGATGTCGGGGAGCAGCGGAATAGGGTTTAATGACATTATGTAGGTGGCAGCGATGATGGGGAGCGGTGGAATAGGGGTTGATAACATTATGTAGGTGGCGGCGATGTCGAGGGTGGCAGATTAGGGGTGGTTAGACTCTGGGCTTATGTTAGGGTGTTAGGTGTAACCGTTACTTGTTTTCAACCATATAAATCAATGGGCAGCATCGAACATAAGCTTTCACTGCTTTCAGACTACCATTGATTTCTATGGCATCCGTGGCCTTCAGGGTGGCGGATTGAAAACCAGGTACGTTGGGCCAGAATAACCGCGAGCATACCTGTTAGAAATTTGATAACTGGCAAAAAGTGTCAGATAGAGCCGAATGTGTATTTGGAACACCTGTAATGACGTAAGCATCAATCTGTGTTGGATTGAGACCGGCGGATCATATGTTACGTCACAAATTTCAACTTTTGCTGGTCTTAGGCTTTGATAACTAGGTTGGATCAATCTCGCAAAAATTACACTGCTGAATTCTGGCGTATTTGCGGTTGACGGCTTGATACATATCCCCCTTTACCTCTATTGAAGCTCTTCCATAATTTGCTTATCGTGATGGTTAGATGGAGACTTGATTTATGGTTTAGGATTTGAAATCTCCATAATAATCTTATCTCCATAATAATCTTCACCCCGGCCAAGTCTCTTGGGAACTACTGGAACTTTTTTGCATTAAATTACCAGCGTACATCAAAAATACTGAAATTTATTTAAATAATACAATTTTTTATATTAACCTCTCTTAAATTCCCTTTTAATACAGGTATATGTACTGCATTTCTGGGTTTTAGAAAATGTTGGTAAATTATACTAAGAATTATTAAATGGTTTTAGAATACAGTATTATACTTGTCAGATATTTATGAACCAGTCAGTAGTGGTAAATCAGAGCATACAATTTAAAAAAAAATGTTTCATTTTACAGCTAATCGTTTTCATTGTATCATTTGTTGAACAGATTACTAGGGGTCGATTTAAAAACCAGCGGATGCTGCATCGACACCTCATTGTTTCTGGTCCGATTGGCCGCAAGTAAGCAGGAGCGGCATTGCACAAGCATTTAACAAGAAATGCTTGTGCAATGTTAAATGCCAACAGCGTATACTGTCGGCATATAGAAAGGTCGAGTGAGGTGGACCATTAGTAAATACAACCCCAAAATAGGTGTCTGGAGCAATACATGGCAGGAAATAGTGAAACCATCTAGTGCTCTTGTAAATGGTTAACATTCTTGCAAAACTGCTGCCATATAGTGCTTCAGACATGTGCACGCTCCTGAGCTTACTTCCCTTCTGTTCAACAAAAGATACCAAGAGAACAAAGAAAATTTGAAAATAGAATTAAATTATAAAGTTATTTAAAACTGCTTGTTCTATCTGAATTAAGAAAGAAAATGTTTGGATTTCATGTCCATTTAAGACAACTGCTATTTTTTTTAAATTTTCAAACACACAAAAGCTTGATATACTTAATTTATGCCTTTGCTTACTTGAAATTTCAAAATGTATTTCAGTTCTCAACTACAATATTTTGTCTCAGGAATTTGTAAGATACAAGATAAGGAGCTGTACTCTTAAACTAGTTTGCATACAGCACAATGCACGATCAATGCTTTTAACTTGAAAACATTGCTGCAACCATTTAAGGAAACTCCCTATGTCTTAAAGAACTCCCAAAGCCATCTTAAAACAGGTTAATGCAAGTCGAGTTTACACCTCAGCAAATACGCTCACTTTTAAGTTTATAGTAAAATGTATAAAATGACTAATTAAACTGTAGCAGCCCAGGGTTTATAAACAAACATAAAAACTGGTATTTTGTTTCCTGTTACACATAAACAGTCTCTGAGGAAGTCTGGTACTTACATAGTGCCTACTAAAATATGTCAGACTGTAGGCTACTGCCGGATCTCTATTATGTAATATTTCCCTTTCAATATGTTTTACTAAATAATGATTTAGGGGCCTATTTATGAAAGGCCTGTCGGACATGATCCGATATTGTGGATCATGTCCGAGAGACCTCGCTGAATGCGGAGAGCAATACGCTCTCCGCATTCAGCATTGCACCAGCAGCTCTTGTAAACTGCTGGTGCAATGCCACCCCCTGCAGATTCACGGCCAATTGGCCGCTATCAGGGGGGTGTCAATCAACCCGATCATATTCGATCGGGTTGAATTGCTGTGATGTCTGTCCGTCTTCTCAGAGCAGGAGGACAGTTATGGAGCAGCGGTCTTTAGACCGCTGCTTCATAACTGGTGTTTCTGGTGAGTCTGAAGGCTCGCCAGAAACACGGGCCCTCAAGCTCCATACGGAACTTGATAAATGGGCCCCTTAGGATTAGATTGCACAATTAATAGCTCAGTATGTATTATGTAGCGCTTGGCCTCGAGCAACGAATAATACACACTTTGGTATTACAAGTGAATAGTTAAAGAATGTAACCAAAGCATCCTAAAGTGGCTGAAACCTGTATAATGTTGTTGGACAGAGAGCTACTAGCACTCTCATTACATTTGTATTACAAATGGTGAGTTATTTGTTGCTCTTGAGCAGAAGCTTTTGTGTGTGTGTATAAATATATAATGTATAGGACGCATGAATTAAGCCACATACAAGATTATCCTGGAAGAAAATGTGCTTCCTTCTGCTTTGACAATATTACCCTACTATGAGGATGTTGTTTTTTTTCCAGCAGGACAATGCTCTATGCAACACAGCCAGGTCAATCAAGGTGTGGATGGTGGACCACCAGATCAAGACCCTGTCATGGCCAGCCCAATCTCCAGACCTTCATTGAAAACCTCTGGAATGTGATCAAGAGGAAGATGCATGGTCACAACTCATCAAACAAAATCGTGCTGCTAGAGCCAGGAGTGGCATAAAGTCACCCAACAGCAATGTGAAAGACTGGTGGAGAGCATGCATGAAAGTTGTGATTGAAGATCATGGTTATTCCTATTGATTTCTGAACTCTTAATAAGTTAAAACATTTGTGTTGTGTTGTTTAAAAATGTATATTTTCGTTGCATGATTCGAGGTTTGTTATTTTGAGCAGCTGACATTTTCTGCAAATAAATGCTCTAAATGACAATGGGTTTGATTACAAGTGGAGCGCTAATTTATCACGCGCCTGTAAAATGGGCAAATTCACCTGTTTACCGGTGCACGATAAATAACCAGCCATTACAAGTGGCTGGTTATTGCTAATTTGAGCTGATAGTATCAATTAGTGCGCATAAAATTAACCAGAGATCAGATAATTTTTAGAACGTCCCCCAATTGCCCCCAAAATAAAGTACAGTGTGCCTTAATAAAATAAAAAAAATAGTAGCATCTGTGTTTTTATAACAAAATAACTGCACAAAGCAGTTTTTAGGATTTAAAGTGTGCGGATGTGGGGTGTTAGAAAAAAAATGGCACTGAAAAGTGGCTTTACATTGTGGTCTATGGGAACTGTGTGTTCCCTGTAAATATATATATATGCTTAAATTATTATTATTATTATACTTTATTTATGAAGCGCCAACATATTCCGCAGCGCTGTCCATGGATACAATTCATTTAAATAAAACAATACAAGACTTGTAAGAGAAAGCACACAATTTACAAACACATACAGGAGGGATTGAGGGCCCTATTCCCGTGGGAACTAACAATCTAGAAATACATATATATGTATGTGTTAATATGTGTATATACACATATTAACACATAAATAGGTATGTATATATTCATATACATATAGATTTAATATTTGTTGCCCATCGGTTTGCGGCTTACCCCTTTTGCTGCGCTAGGTTCTCAACCGTGTCTGTCCCATTGGAGCCCATGGAAGCGCAAAGCTTCCATGCTTGTAATACCAGTGCACATTTGCGAGTGCTGGTATTACTGAGTGAAGCTCAAATTTTTTGCTCTCCTAAGAAATATTTTGCTCTCCACTCGTAATCTGGCCCAATATTTTTTATTTGGAATTAGATAGAAATGCTGTCAGTAGTTTATGGAATAAAACAAAAATGTTCATTTTACTCAAGCAAACCAGAGAAAATGATAATTTTGCATATTCATGTGTGTACATATATATGTTTGTGTTCATATATATGCATGTGTGTACATATATATACTGTATGTATGCATGTATACAATCTATCTATCTATCTATCTATCTATCTATCTATCTATCTATCTATCTACCTATCTATATACAGTATACAGTATATATAAATATATCTGTGTTTGTGTACATATAAATGTGTGTGCTCTGTTTAACCGTTACGCAAGTCAAAAAAGTTGCATAAAACACATCAAAAGTACAGTTACACTAATGATAGGACTATCTAATAAAAATTAATAAACAAATGTTGCATAAAAAAGTTATAAGGGCTCATAGAGATGAGGTTCAAGTGTTAGTAAAACAAGGCTGCAAAGGGTTTTAACAAACTTTAACCCTTTTAAAACCTCTTAAACCTATTTATTAATATTAAAATAATATATTTTTATTAAAATTTTATATATATATATATATATATATATATATATATATGTATATGTATGTGCAATAGTTTATTTTAATGTGTTTTTTATGTGTTTTGTGAACATTTTTTTAACCCTTACAGTTTACTTCAGATCTGAAGTTGTGCTAAATATTCTAGCACAATTTTGGCTTTCAATCGATCATAAACTATAACTTTCAACTTGAAATATGAATAAAAGTTAGCACGTTCACAATATTCATTGAAAGTATAGGTTCCATTTAAACGAAGTTGGCCACTCTTTTCTTGTAAATACGCTTTACCATGGACTTGTAATATCAGAAAACACACTAGTGTTGGTGCGGTTCAGTAATTATGCATATCGCGTCCATGCTATAATTAGCTAGCCTCTTGTAATCTGGGCTTATATATGTGTATGTATATAGTGTTGTATTTGTATATGCGTGTGTACATTGGTATGTGTATGTATGTGCACTGTATATATGTGTACATTAGTGTATTTATAGCCCCTACCAGGAGCGTATTATGGCCTAGACAAACAAGGCCGGTGCCTAGGGCAGCATATTTGGGAGGGGCAGCACATCTGCCCTATCCTCTCTCTAAAAGCCAGCACACAGTATAGTGAGTGATAAAGTGCAGGCTTTTACAGAGAAGACAATGCACGTGCACTGATTAAGGTCGCTCTTTACAGACAGTGCTCCTTTAAACCATTGGTTCATTTAGAGCTGCCAGCATTTTTGCAGTGGAAGCGTTCTTGGTGAGAAACTTGCCCGGGGATATGCTTACACGGTGCGGCTGGAGGAGAAGACCTTGTGCCAATATGCTTCCTCCCCTTGTCAGCTGTGGTGGGTCTGCAAGCACAGTGCTTATTGCAGGACTTAGTAACTAACATAAACTATAATAGCTAGCTGTCTCTGCATTAATGAACCCACAGAGTAAATAGTAAACGGACACTTAAAAAGTTTCATTACTTGAATGATGGTAATTACTGTATGTTGTTGAATGTAAAGGGCAGTGATTGGTTCAAAGTGTATTCTTCTTTCTCTCCCTCCCTTCCTCTTCTCTCTCTTCTTTCTCTTTCTCCCTCCCTTCCTCCCTCAACTCACTCCCTCCCTCAACACCCAACCTTCTTTCTTTCCCTCGTCCCTCCCTTCTTTCCCTCTCTCCCTCCCATCTTTCTCTCAACTCCCTCCCTTCTTTCTCTCAACTCCCTCCCTTGCTCCCTTCTTTCACTCCATTATTTCCCTTCCCCTTTTCTCTTCTCCCTCCCCACTTTCCTTTCCCTCCCTTTTCTCCCCTCTCCTTCTTTTCTCTCCCTTCTCAGGGAGAAACTGGTATGAGATGCATGCAATTTAACCAACCTGTATGCAAGTGTTTTGCTAGCCCATTTTCTTTTGAATTGTTATGAAAAAAAGACCTAAAACCTTTGGTAGGGGGTTTGGGAGGGGGGCAGCAGAATTTTGAGTGCCTAGGGCAGCACAAAACCTAAATACGCCACTGGCCCCTACCAAAGGATCAACTAAGTTCTGGACTTTTACATACATTATTGGTTCATCTTCTGATGGTTTATAAGTCTAAAACTACAAATTCAGAATTGTAGGACTTTTGAATTGATGAACTAATGCTATCTGCTAACAGTGACATTTCTATCATACTATGATTAGCAGGAAGTAGGAGTTTTTAGAATTAATTTCTTCCTAACTTTGTGAAATGACTTAAGGCAAAGTACTTTGAAATTAATATTGTTTGTATTTTGTTATGCTTTCCTTTTCACATTTAGTAACTTTCTTTATATACTTAATATGTTCTACAGTGAGCAACATATCGTTGCAGCTTGGAATGAGCTGTAAAGTTATCTACAACTATTGTGATATACGCAGTACTCATAGTTACCTGTGACGCAGCGATCATGAGACACAACATCAGTGTTTATGCTAATTAGCCATGCAACTATGTTTATGCAAACTTGGTCTGTGCGGCACTGGCGGGGATCACAATTGGCTGAAGAACAATGGAAGTAGATTGCTCAAGGGTATATAAGGGGATTGGGTAGGACACACCGCTGTTTTATCTGATGTGACATTGATAAAGGTGTCAGTAGGGACACCGAAATGTTTGGGAACATGGAGTTTTAAACTATAAAATAAAGGAGATATATTGTATACTTTTTGCTGAATCCGGTGCGTGCTGTGCTTTCTTCCTTGCTGAGCTATATATATATATTTCTGGTTTGCTGTCATAATCCTGTTAAAAAGGATCGCTGTGCCAAAACAGTATTTTTGATGCAAAAAAACTGAGAATTTGCATATCTAATTTGCATATCTTACCCACAATTCTCTTGTGCATTGGAAACATTGTATATTAAGAATTTCTGGGGGAAAGCAAGCGGGGATACTTGCCTAGATGTACTAATATCCTATGCAAATATTTACATTGATTTACTGTATATATATATATATATATATATATATATATATATACTGTATATATACTGTATATATATACATGTGTATGTATGTATACATATATATGTATTTGTATATGTATGTATGTATTTATGTGTATGTACTGTATGTGTGTCATTTGTATGTATGTGTACATGTTTATGTATTTGTATATATGTGTACGTATTTCTATATCTGTGTGTTTGTATATGTATATATGTTTGTGTGTGTGTGTGTGCACATATTTATTTATGTATATGTGTGTATATATGTGTATGTATGCTTATGTGTTTACATATGTATGGGTATGTGTGTGTAAGAATTTTATTTTTTTTAACTGGGCAAGAATAGGGCTATGCCAAGAATGGCTAAACATTTGAATACATTTTCTTTTCTATCCTACTAATAGAACAAGACTGTAATAACATTCTTTACATTTTATTTTTAAAGTCAACCTTAATATAATTTATTTAAAGGTGATCTTTGGTGCACCTTTAGCTTAGCACCTGAGTGATAGCCAATACAAGTCTATTAAGTGAGGAATTTGGCACACCCAAGCTATCCAAACAGCACTAATATATAGCTTTTAACTTGTAATATGAGCTTAAAAATAAAAGAACTATTGAGTTAACTTGAGTGGTGTAAGCGCATAATAGCACTAATATTTTTGCACTCCACTTGCAATCCAGGCCTTTACATTTTGAGTTTAATATCCCATTAAATAAAGTATGCCTTGCTTTTCTGAATCTCCCTTTCTCATGTTTCTATCATGCCTTCCCTATCTCTGTTATATATGTTCTCTGAGTTTTCTTTTCCTCTAGCTGTACTGTTTTTGTTTGCATTTAATATTGCTAGAAATGACTGACTAGTATTACAGACAAATAGATGAGAAAAGACTGGTAAATGGGAGCCATAAAATAAACAAGTTGCACTGAGAATAATCTACCCTAATTACAGGACCCATCACGCCACTACTGAAAATTAATGTCTACAGTCATTTAAATGATTTTTCCAAAGGTGCCAATTAAGCAACTGAAAAAGTCACTCAAGTTTTCAAAACTCTTAGAAAAAAGATCTTGTAAAGAACAAATATTGCCTATGTACAAGTTCTACAAATGGTACTTTTCTCCTAATGGCAGAATCAATATAGATTTCCTAGATAATTAATGTTCATTGTCTCACTACACCTCAAATATTTAAAGGGATGTTACATAAAGAACTTTCTATGATGCCTATGGAAAAGACCAATTTAAAAATGATAAAATATTTTTTTTTTATTTAAAGGAGCTGATTTATTAATCCCCAAATGCAGCCAAATGCATCTGTTTCTGTGCATGCCTTCAGGCTCATCGGAAACAGGAGTTAAAAATCAGCGGTCTTAAGACCGCTGCTCCTTAACTCGTCTGCCATCTCTGAGGCGGCGGACAGCAATCCGACCGATCACATATGATCAGGTTCATTGACACCCCCTGCTAGCGGCCAATTGGCCGCGAATGTGCAGGATGCGGATCATGTCTGCCCGCACATTGATAATTTGGCCCATAGAATCTAAGAATATTTGTTCATAGTTGTGCTTTAGTTGATAAGATTAATCCCCACATATATGTTGCTGGGCAGAACCTACTTGTCCCATGAGAATAAAACATTATTTTCAAGTAAAAAAAACATCCATTAAAAAATGCAATATAAATTAAAGTTCCCAAGTGTACACCAGCTGTGTGGCATTATGAATTTGCCTGATGGGGCAATGATATTCTTATTACATTGTCTGTCACTTATAAATGTTACATAAGCTATGCAATGCACTAATTAATTGCATAATTTAACATAAATTAGTTTAATGATAATCTTTGCAAACAACATTGAAAACGTAACATTAGCTCATTTTAACAAAAATTGCTTACATTTTTAGCTGGGTGGTCGGTAAAATAAGCCAGGTGGTGTGCCCATTAATAGGCCCCTGAAACACCCTTACCTCTTTTATATTTAACAGAGAGAAAAAAAAAAGGAACTGTCATCTTCAAATATATTGTGATGGGAATATTTTAATTTGTATACACATTATAAAATTTGTATTATAAATAAGATATAACACTAATTTCAGATATAAAGAACAAATTAAGATTTACAAAAATTCACAAAATCATCAACAAATAGAAACTAAATGGCATATGAAGCCCAAACCCTTATAAATATACTTTTTTTTGTTTTCTATTGGTCTCTTGTCCCATCATTAACTAAAGGTTATTAATATGCAAAGGGTTAGATTACAAGTGGGACGGTAACTATCGCTTGCACTAGAGTGATAATTGCGCTAGCTTTAAATCCTTTGTGCCAGGTGGTTTGTGCTGATATTACAATTTAAAAGTTAAACGTTTTTGCTGTAGCGCTAATTCCGACTCATGAAAAAAGCTACCACTAGCACAATTGTCAAAAAAAGTAAGAAAAACTTGTGCACTAACCCCAATCACTATAAGACCCTACTGTAATAACACCTAAACCACCACATAGCCCACAGCAAAGTTCCCATTACACTATTAAACCCTAAACCACCATCCCCCCACATCGCAAAGTACATAAATACACTATTAACCCCTAAACCACCATCCCCCAACTTTACAAAGTACACAAATACACTATTAACCCCTGAACTGCCATCCCCCCACATCGCAAAGTACCTAAACACACTATTAACCCCTGAACTGCCATCCCCCCAAATGGCAAACACTTAACTACACTATTAACCCCTACGCCAACATCCCGCCACATTGCAAAGTAATAAACTATCTAAACCCCTTAACCTAACATCCAGTGGCAACTCTAGGAACAATATATAGGGGGGGGCAATAAGATACCACAGGCAAACTGGCGGGGGCACTAATAATTTTAACCACTAAATCATACCACTGAAAATAAACTAAATATAAATATATATATATATATATATATATATATATGTATATATATATATATATATATATATATATATATATATATATATATATAAAAGATTCCAGTTACACACACATACATACACAGTTACACACACATACATACACAGTTACACACACATACATACACAGTTACACACACATACATACGCGCACACACAGAAACATACATTATACACTCATACACAAAAACACGCACAGACACACAAATACATACACACATACATACACACACACACATAGTTAAACCCACATGCATACATACATACACACACACACACACACACACACACACACACACACAGACAAATACATACACACACACAGTTACACACACATACACATGCATATATACACATACACACATGCACATACACAGACACCGACACATACATAGTCATGCACACACATATACATAAAGATGACAACAAAACAATTACAACAGTCAATATTTTTTCCATAAGAAGATAAAACAGATATAAATGGAAAGATATAAAAATACAACAGTAATGCATCTTATATCTTCCTTTATAACATAATATGCATGGACATAGATAGAAAATAAAGTAGACATATATACATACACACAAATACATACATACACACGCACACACACACATTATGCAGTGTGTGTGTATGTATGTATTTGTGTGACATAAAAAAAGTTGCTCAAGAAAAAATAGAAATAGTCCCCAAAGTATGCGTAAAAAAAGGTTATACTGTATTTGAACATCTTAAAACAGCAGACAATAAAAAGTGATAAAATGATTAGATAGGTCTAACGCGTTTCGGCTAGCTGTTGCCGTATTCATAGACCCAATCTAGTAGACATTTGTTCCGCCTTATAAAGGTCTCAAATTTATATGTTTAATCATTATCAGCTGTTTCATTAACCTGTTAGTACCTAAAGTGTCATAGATAGCACAGTCAAACTACGAAGAACAATTGTTATGAGTGCTTCATCTCTATTTTTCAAACAGTTCTACTTCTTATTCATTCGATCTTTAGGAAATGTTTAACATCAACACAGATACATTGCATAAACATATAAAAATAAATATAAAAGTAACTTAGCATAAACTGCAGCAGCAACTATGTGATACAATTGTTGTGAGCACTTAGTCTCCATTTTTCAGACAATTCTACTTCTTGTTCATTTGATCTTTAAGGAGTATTTTACATCAGCACAAATACAACGCATACACATATAAAAATAACTTAGCATAAACTGCAACAGCAATGGTATGATGTATACACATAAATATATGTTTTCAATTTAATATTGAGTATTCATATAAAAAATCTCATATCCTAATTCACATACTGAGGTTTAGGCAGACTTAGTTTTATAAAGATATTTCTTATGTGGCACACTCCCTTCACTTAAATAATAATTACATTTATATGATATATTAGATTTCTAAGTATGCACATAATGGATTCACTTTAACTTAGGAAAATTCAATTCCTTTTTCAAATCTCCTATAGAACATTCATTATAATATTACTTTAAGTAGATTACTTACTAATGGAAAGAGTACTTAAATACAGCTAATCTCATGCTTACAATCTTTCATAAACCATATATATATATATATATATATATATATATATATATATATATATATATATATATATATATATATATATATATATATAGAAAAGCAAAAAAGAAGCACTCACTGGATTTTCATCAAAAAGTGACCAGAAATTTAATGTAGTTTGTGACGTTTCGGGACAACAACAGTCCCTTCATCTGACAAATAAACACTGAACAAAAGCTGCCTTAAATAGGCTCCCAAATACACTCCCCTCAGGTTCAGCCAATCAGGCTGAATAATTACACACACCCATTAAGTGACCAATGAAAAAACATAATCCAAATTGTGCATGTGACTGTTATAACGTTATTAGAAAAAAACTTTAAAAACACATTCCCTTTGGATCCCAATGCTATTAGTCATGCCCTCTAATGAAAATAAACATCATATGTAATTATCAATCGTCTAAATAAATGCAAAAGATCATAAAATCATCTATTATTCAACATCCAATCAAACATTGGATTACAAAAACTCAACTTGTAATAGATTCCAATTCGTCATTCCTCTAGCTACTGATCCGCCCCTTGTTGCCAGGGACGCAATCAGCTGTAAGACTATAGCCATCAACTAAAGTTACAGATCAGCCCCTGATTACTAGGCACACAGACTTCGGTCTAATTCTAACCCTCAAAACAAATGTGCATCATCACACACAGTAGCGCCTCTACTGCTAAATTCCTTATTGTCTGCATCTTTCTAGATACTCTGTGCCCGATCGCCTTGTGAAAAACTAACAAGCATGTAAACATAAAATCGTCCAATGGCAAGATGCCATGTAACAATGGGCGTATGTAAAGGAGCGTGTATGCCTCAGTAGTAGATATGCTAATGTCTAATGCATCATCTACCCGTAAGCCAATAGCAAGGAGCCACGATAGAAAATAGGCGTATACATAGAGGCTTGCCTTTCTCAAACGTAAATACACTGTCATCCGATACATCGCAACCACAAGCGAAAACCCAAAATGAATGGAAAGAATGGAAACAAAAATCACAACAACACAAAATGCACCAATGCAAAAGCCAACATAAGCACACCGCTCCAATTCCTCTGTGTACCGGCGCCAGCATCATACACAGCGCAATCGCAATGTCCAAATTGTCAAGATGCACATAAAGCAAAGATCAGCCACATCCAGTGCAACACACCCCCGGGTGCACACAACTAAACTTATAGCTATGATTTACCTCTAGAACACCTATTTAGTGTCCCGCATATTTAATATGTTTTCTCAAATATTGCCATCTATAAATCAGTGAAACAAATCAAACCAATCACTAAAAGACAAGCCCTACTAGGGCGTATTTATTAACTCATAGTGCCTAAAAAGTGAGTCTATTGCTCAAATCCTAACGAGAACTATTGTCACTTAAAGATTATACAATCCCTGTCTAGGAAAAAAGGGGACTAAAAAAATTGCAAAAATGTATTTAAAGGATATTAACACATCTGTCTAAATGTTTGAACCTAAAAATTATCACCTAAAGAGTGCATAAACCTAAAAAATAAGTGAATCTAAAAAATAAGTGAATCTAGAAGATAAAAACATATATCCCCACATGTCAACCACACCATGTCTTTGCCCCAATCTCGGGCATCCAACTGTACCCCCAAAGGGAAACAAGGGGGGGGGGGAAGAAAAGACAAAAAGGGGCTACATCATGTAGGGCATGACAAAACTGCAGAAGGATCCAATAGGAATCGTGTAATCACTCCATTGGAGTGATACACCACACGGACAGTACAATTAAAATAAAACAGTTAAAAACAAAAATTTGCACATGGAGAACTGACAAAGAACAAATATTACCTATTGAAAAAATATCAATATAATCTAATAAAAAAAAAGCCAATTATTCTAGAAAAAGCAAATATGCTACAGCGGATTATCATGGACTCTCACCAAAGCATGGAATCACATGGGGATTCCTAAATAATCAAAAATAAAAATAAAAGATAAAAATAAATGAAAAATAGATAAAAAAGGCCAAAAAAGTATAAAAATAAGTCAAAAATAGAATCTATAGAAAAAATCAAAAAAATCAAAAAAATAATAATAATAATAAATAAATCATAATAATGATGACCAAAAACTAAAAATATATGCATAGAATCAAAAAACAGGCCAAAATTTATAACAATGGATCAGAAATAGAATCCGAAACAATTAAAAATCAAAAAAATTGAAAAATTTTTTGAAAAATCTGCTGATAATGGACTCATGGACTCTCATATACGTAACAGTGGGATATCATGGACTCTCTCAGAGGCATAGAATCTCTTATGGATTCCTAAAGAATCAAAAAGACCAAAAAAGTCAAAATCAAAGATCACAGAAAACATTGCCATCCAGTGTGGGTATTGAGTCCTCTAGGGTGTATAGTCCCCAATTCATAGATCCATCTTGATTCCTTGCGTAGTAGGAGATTACCCCTATTGCCCCCTCTCCTAGGGACTGGTACATGGTCAATGAGTCTAAATCTCAAGTCGTTGACTGAATGCCCCGCCTCCAAAAAGTGTCTCGCCACCGGTTGGTCCGCCTTTCCATTTCGTATTGCCAGTCTGATACTAGATCTATGATTGGCCATCCTGGTTTTGGCATCATCTGTCGTCTTACCAACATAAAACTTGCCACACGGGCAGTTTAATAAATACACGACATATTTCGTGGTGCAAGTCAGGAAATATCTGATGTTATAGATTTTGTTACTTTCTGGATGGTGGAACTGGGAGCCGGTGAGCATCCCACTACAGGTCACGCAGCTGATGCATCGATAACAGCCCTTTTTCTTTGTTTTTAACCACGTTTGTGAACCACCATCTTTTCTGTGATCTTTGATTTTGACTTTTTTGGTCTTTTTGATTCTTTAGGAATCCATAAGAGATTCTATGCCTCTGAGAGAGTCCATGATATCCCACTGTTACGTATATGAGAGTCCATGAGTCCATTATCAGCAGATTTTTCAAAAAATTTTTCAATTTTTTTTATTTTTAATTGTTTCGGATTCTATTTCTGATCCATTGTTATAAATTTTGGCCTGTTTTTTGATTCTATGCATATATTTTTAGTTTTTGGTCATCATTATTATGATTTATTTATTATTATTATTATTTTTTTGATTTTTTTGATTTTTTCTATAGATTCTATTTTTGACTTATTTTTATACTTTTTTGGCCTTTTTTATCTATTTTTCATTTATTTTTATCTTTTATTTTTATTTTTGATTATTTAGGAATCCCCATGTGATTCCATGCTTTGGTGAGAGTCCATGATAATCCGCTGTAGCATATTTGCTTTTTCTAGAATAATTGGCTTTTTTTTGATTAGATTATATTGATATTTTTTCAATAGGTAATATTTGTTCTTTGTCAGTTCTCCATGTGCAAATTTTTGTTTTTAACTGTTTTATTTTAATTGTACTGTCCGTGTGGTGTATCACTCCAATGGAGTGATTACACGATTCCTATTGGATCCTTCTGCAGTTTTGTCATGCCCTACATGATGTAGCCCCTTTTTGTCTTTTCTTCCCCCCCCCCCCTTGTTTCCCTTTGGGGGTACAGTTGGATGCCCGAGATTGGGGCAAAGACATGGTGTGGTTGACATGTGGGGATATATGTTTTTATCTTCTAGATTCACTTATTTTTTAGATTCACTTATTTTTTAGGTTTATGCACTCTTTAGGTGATAATTTTTAGGTTCAAACATTTAGACAGATGTGTTAATATCCTTTAAATACATTTTTGCAATTTTTTTAGTCCCCTTTTTTCCTAGACAGGGATTGTATAATCTTTAAGTGACAATAGTTCTCGTTAGGATTTGAGCAATAGACTCACTTTTTAGGCACTATGAGTTAATAAATACACCCTAGTAGGGCTTGTCTTTTAGTGATTGGTTTGATTTGTTTCACTGATTTATAGATGGCAATATTTGAGAAAACATATTAAATATGCGGGACACTAAATAGGTGTTCTAGAGGTAAATCATAGCTATAAGTTTAGTTGTGTGCACCCGGGGGTGTGTTGCACTGGATGTGGCTGATCTTTGCTTTATGTGCATCTTGACAATTTGGACATTGCGATTGCGCTGTGTATGATGCTGGCGCCGGTACACAGAGGGATTGGAGCGGTGTGCTTATGTTGGCTTTTGCATTGGTGCATTTTGTGTTGTTGTAATTTTTGTTTCCATTCTTTCCATTCATTTTGGGTTTTCGCTTGTGGTTGCGATGTATCGGATGACAGTGTATTTACGTTTGAGAAAGGCAAGCCTCTATGTATACGCCTATTTTCTATCGTGGCTCCTTGCTATTGGCTTACGGGTAGATGATGCATTAGACATTAGCATATCTACTACTGAGGCATACACGCTCCTTTACATACGCCCATTGTTACATGGCATCTTGCCATTGGACGATTTTATGTTTACATGCTTGTTAGTTTTTCACAAGGCGATCGGGCACAGAGTATCTAGAAAGATGCAGACAATAAGGAATTTAGCAGTAGAAGCGCTACTGTGTGTGATGATGCACATTTGTTTTGAGGGTTAGAATTAGACCGAAGTCTGTGTGCCTAGTAATCAGGGGCTGATCTGTAACTTTAGTTGATGGCTATAGTCTTACAGCTGATTGCGTCCCTGGCAACAAGGGGCGGATCAGTAGCTAGAGGAATGACGAATTGGAATCTATTACAAGTTGAGTTTTTGTAATCCAATGTTTGATTGGATGTTGAATAATAGATGATTTTATGATCTTTTGCATTTATTTAGACGATTGATAATTACATATGATGTTTATTTTCATTAGAGGGCATGACTAATAGCATTGGGATCCAAAGGGAATGTGTTTTTAAAGTTTTTTTCTAATAACGTTATAACAGTCACATGCACAATTTGGATTATGTTTTTTCATTGGTCACTTAATGGGTGTGTGTAATTATTCAGCCGGATTGGCTGAACCTGAGGGGAGTGTATTTGGGAGCCTATTTAAGGCAGCTTTTGTTCAGTGTTTATTTGTCAGAGGAAGGGACTGTTGTTGTCCCGAAACGTCACAAACTACATTAAATTTCTGGTCACTTTTTGATGAAAATCCAGTGAGTGCTTCTTTTTTGCTTTTCTATCATACACCGTATAGCACCCTGGTAGTTGTTGAACGTTGGTGAGAGTGCGCATACACCAATTTTTTGCTTATATATATATATATATATATATATATATATATATATATATATATATATATATATACATATGTCCTTTATTAAATGTTTCTTACTCCCAAAAATTTGCAAGCTCATACTCTGAGTTATATCCCAAGGGAACTTGGGTTTTTAGCATAAATATCCAATAGACCTCCTGTCTTCCTAGAGTTTAAAGGGACACTGAATCCAAATTTTTGTCTTTTGTGATTCAGATAGAGCATGCAATTTTAAGCAACTTTCTAATTTACTCCTATTATCATTTTTTCTTTGTTCTCTTGCTATCTTTATTTGAAAAAGAAGGCTTCTAAGATTTTTTTTCTTGGTTCAGTACCATGGACAGCACTTTTTTATTGGTGGATGAATTTATCCACCAATCAGCAAGGACAACCCAGCCAGGTTGTTCACCAAAAATGGGCCGGCATCTAAACTGGCATTCTTGCATTTCAAATAAAGATACCAAGAAAATAAAGAAAATTTTATAATAGGAGTAAATCAGAAAGTTCCTTAAAATGTCATGCTCTATCTGAATCACGAACGAAAAATTTTGGGTTCAGTGTCCCTTTAATATAACAAACTGTGGACAGACATGGTTGTGCAAGGCTTTTGCATAATAGTAATCTCTTTTGATAAACAGTGAGGTATACTAGACACATTTTTGTGTAATAAAGCACACTCCATTTTATTAAAATTGTAACATGACATTCACCTGTCATGTTTTTTCTGGTATCTATGGCTGACAAGGTGGCAGAAGTGACAACACTCACCAAGCTAATGTGTTTTTACTTTACTTTGCATTTGTTTTCTCATCATTTCTTTACCAGTCTTTATGACAGTGAGCCAAATTATCTCCCAGTCTCTCTGACAGACAGTGAGCCAATTTCTCTCCCAGTCTCTCTGACAGACAGTGTGCCAAATTCTCTCCGAGTCTCTTTGACAGACAGTGAGCCAATTTCTCTCCCAGTCTCTCTGACAGACAGCTAGCCAAATAATCTCCCGGTCTCTCTGACAGACAGTAAGCCAAATTCACTCCCAGTCTCTCTGACAGACAGTGAGCCAAATTCTCTCCCAGTCTCTCCGACAGACAGTGAGCTTAATTCTCTCCCAGTCTCTCTGGCAGACAGTGAGCCTAATTCTCTCCCAGTCTCTCTGACAGTAAGCCAAATTCTCTCCCGGTCTCTCTGACAGACAGTGAACCAAATTCTCTCCCAGTCTCTCTGACGGACAGTTAACCTAATTATTTCCCAGTCTCTCTGACAGTGAGCCAAATTCTCTACCAGTCTCTCTGACAGACAGTGAGCCTAATTCCCTCACAGTCTCTCTTACAGAGAGTAAGCCAAATTCTCTACCAGAGAGAATGTGAGAGAATTTGTCTCACTGTCTGTCAGAGAGAATGGGACTGGGAGAGAAATTAGCTCACTGTCTGTCAGAGAGACTGGGAGATAGATTGGCTCACTGTCTGTCAGAAAAACTGGGTCTGGGAGAGAATTTGGCTCACTGTCTGTCAGAGAGACTGGGAGAGAATTTGGCTTAATATCTGTCAAAGAGACTGGGAGAGAAATTGTCTCACTGTCAGAGACTGGGAAAGAATTTGGCTCACTGTCTATCAGAGAGACTGGGAGAGAATTCGACTCACTGAGTGAGTCAAATTTTCTCCCAATCTCTCTGACAGACAGTGAGCCAACTTCTCTCCCAGACCAGTCTCTCTGACAGACACTGTGAGCCAAATTCTCTCCAGTCTCTCTGACAGTGAGCCGTGTATAGTAAGTCCAAAATAAAAAGGGACATATGAAAGGATCACAATGATCATGCACTCTCCTGCTAGACAACAGAGACTACTAGGTAAAACTATTATTAAATGGAGTCACCATGCACCTGCCCCCAGAGACACCACTAGACTGCAAGAAAGCTGATTATGCATAAAGGGACACAGGACCCTCCCTTTCACCAAAAATATGGTTTATGTAGGGGCCATGCACTACACCTAGACCCCTCCTGGGTGCAACACCCTTATTAAACTATGAAAAATATTGTAGAAATATGTGATATGTATATATATCTTATTTCTGTTGGTTGACTAATAAAATACCAAGTTCATATGTGAATAAAGTGTATTTCAATCAAAACTGTTGTAGTACTTAAAAAAACTTTCACCTAGATTATGAGTTTTGCGTTAGAGGCTGTGCGGTGCTAACGAGCAGTTTATGCTCACCACTCACTTACAGACAGCGCTGGTATTACGGGTTTTTACAAACCCGGGGTTAACCGCAAAAAAGTGAGCAAAGAGCAAAATTTAGCTCCACATCTCACCTCAATACCAGTGCTGCTTACGGTAGCAGTGAGCTGGTAAAACGTGCTCGTGCACGGTTTCCCCATAGGAATCAATGGGGGAGAGCCGGCTGAAAAAAAACCTAACACCTGCAAAAAAGCAGCGTAAAGCTCCTAATGCAGCCCCATTGATTCCTATGGGGAAATACATTTATGTCTACACCTAACACCCTAAAAGGAACCCCGAGTCTAAACACCCCTAATCTTGCACTTATTAACCCCTAATCTGCCACCCCTGACATCGCTGACACCTACATTATATTATTAACCCCTAATCTGCCGCTCTGGACACCGCCGCCACCTACATTATACTTATGAACCCCTAATCTGCTGCCCCCAACATCGCCGACACCTACATTAAATTTATTAACCCCTAATCTGCCGCCCCCAATGTCGCCGCAACCTAACTACACTTATTAACCCCTAATCTGCCGCCCCCAATGTCTCCACCACTATAATAAACATATTAACCCCTAAACCTAAGTCTAACCCTAACCCCCTAACTTATATATAATTTAAATAAATCTAAATAAAATTACTATCATTAACTAAATAATTTATATTTAAAACTAAATACTTACCTGTAAAATAACCCCTAAGATAGCTACAATATAACTAATAGTTACATTGTAGCTAGCTTAGGGTTAATTTTTATTTTACAGGTAAGTTTGTATTTATTTTAACTAGGTAGAATAGTTATTAAATAGTTATTAACAATTGAATAACTACCTAGTTAAAATAAAGACAAATTTACCTGTAAAATAAAACCTAACCTAAGTTACAATTACACCTAACACTACACTACAATTAAATTAATTACTTAAATTAAATACAATTAATAACAATTAAATAAAATTATCTAAAGTACAAAAAAAAACCCACACTAAATTACAGAAAATAATAAAGAAATTAAAAGATTTTTAAACTAATTACATCTAATCTAATGCCCCTAACAAAATAAAAAAGCTCCCCCAAAATAAAAAAAACCCTACCCTACACTAAATTACAAATAGCCCTTAAAGGGCCTTTTGCGGGGCATTGCCCCAAAGTAATAAGCTCCTTTACCTGAAAAAATAATTACAATTCCCCCCCCAACATTAAAACCCACCACCCACACAACCAAACCTACTCTAAAACCCACCCAATCCCCCCTTAAAAAAACCTAACACTAACCCCTTGAAGATCACCTTACCGGGAGACGTTTTTACCCAACTGGGCAGAAGTGGTCCTCCAGACGGGTAGAAGTCTTCATCCAACCGGGCAGAAGTGGTCCTCCAGACGGGCAGAAGTCTTCATCCAGACGGCATCTTCTATCTTCATCCATCCAGCGCGGAGCAGGTCCATCTTCAGGACATCCAACGCGGAGCATCCTCTTCTTTCCACGGCCGATGACTGAATGAAGGTTCCTTTAAATGACTTCATCCAAGATGGCATCCCTTCAATTCCGATTGGCTGATAGAATTCTATCAGCCAATCGGAATTAAGGTAGAAAAAAATCCTATTGACTGATGCAATCAGCCAATAGGATTGAAGTTCAATCCTATTGGCTGATCCAATCAGCCAGTAGGATTGAGCTGGCATTTTATTGGCTGTTCCAATCAGCCAATAGAATTCCAGTTCAATCCTATTGGCTGATTGCATCAGCCAATAGGATTTTTTCTACCTTAGAATTATATCAGCCAATCAGAATTGAAGGGACGCCATATTGGATGATGTCATTTAAAGGAACCTTCATTCAGTCGTCGGCCGTGGAATGCTCCGCATCGGATGTCTTGAAGATGGACCCGCTCCGCGCTGGATGGATGAAGATAGAAGATGCCACCTGGATGAAGACTTCTGCCCGTCTGGAGGACCACTTCTGCCCGGTTGGATGAAGACTTCTCCCGGCTTCGTTGAGGACTTCGGCCCGGTTGGGTGAAGACTTCTCCCAGTAAGGTGATCTTCAGGGGTTTAGTGTTTTTTTTAAAGGGGGATTGAGTGGGTTTTAGAGTAGGGTTGGTTGTATGGGAGGTGGATTTTAATGTTGGGGGGTATTTGTACTTTTTTTACAGGTAAAAGAGCTGATTACGTTGGGGAAATGTCCAGCAAAAGGCCCTTTTAAGGGCTATTTGTAATTTAGTGTAGGGTAGGGCTTTTTTATTTTGGGGGGCTTTTTTATTCTGTTAGGGTGATTAGATTAGGTGTAATTAGTTTAAAAATCTTGTAATTTCTTTACTATTTTCTGTAATTTAGTGGGGTTTTTTCTCGTACTTTAGATCATTTTATTTAATTGTAATTAATTGTATTTAATTTAGTTAATTTATTTAATTATAGTGTAGTGTTAGGTGTAATTGTAACTTAGGTTAGGTTTTATTTTACAGGTAAGTTTGTCTTTATTTTAACTAGGTAGTTATTAAATAGTTAATAACTATTTAATAACTATTCTACCTAGTTAAAATAAATACAAAGTTGCCTGTAAAATAAAAATAAACCCTAAGCTAGATACAATGTATCTATTAGTTATATTGTAGCTAGCTTATGGTTTATTTTATAGGTAAGTATTTAGTTTTAAATAGGAATTATTTAGTTAATTGTAGTAATTTTATTTAGATTTATTGTAATTATATTTAAGTTAGGGGGGTTAGGGTTAGACTTAGGTTTAGGGGTAAATACATTTAGTATAGTGGTGACGACGTTGGGGGTGGCAGAATAGGGTTTAATAAATGTAGGTAGGTGTCTGCGATGTTAGGGATGGCAGATTAGGGGTTAATAATATTTAACTAGTGTTTGCAATGCGGGAGTGCGGCGGTTTAGGGGTTAATATATTTATTATAGTGGTGGCGATGTCTGGTTCAGCAGATTAGGGGTTAAAATATTTATTTTAGTGTATGCAAGTCCCATTGAAAATATAGGATATGCAATTGACGTAAGTGGATTTGCAGTATTTCCGAGTCTGGCCAAAAAAGTGAGCGGTACATCTGTACCTGCAAGACTTGTAATACCAGCGGGCATTAAAAAGCAGCGTTAGGACTGGCCAACGCTGCTTTTTAACCCTAACGCACAACTCGTAATCTAGGCCTTTGTTAGCAGGAGAAACACATTAATGTTATGACTATATTTAAAACACATCACCAATAATAAGACCTACACAAATCCTATGTTATGATGTGCTATACAAATTCAGGCTGCTAATGGTCCCAGGACATCAGGTTATCAGAATAAATAAATAAATAAATAAATAAAGTAGAACCCGATTGACTAAGGGACCTATTTATCAAGCCGTCAACTTACTTGCATTCGCCGGCACCAATACGCTCACCTAAGATCGCCTAACATCGCTGCCGCGGACCTGAATACGCTCTCCTTATTTAACAAAAAAGCTGTAAAAAATCTGCGCATCAAGTACGGGGCGATGAGTAGCGGACTGTTGTTAACTAACAGTCATCGATCGCGCTGCTATTCGGCTTTTTCCCAGCTTTATTTGTATACTGTCACTAAACACCACCACTATACTAAACTGTTTAACCCCTATCCCACCGCTCCCGGACCCCGCCGCAACTAAATAAACTTATTAACCCCTATTCCTCCGCTCCCAGAGCCCACCACCACCTACTTTATACTTATTAGCCCCTAATATGCCGCCCCCTACACCGCCGCCACCTACATAAAGTTATTAACCCCTATCCTGCAGCTCCCGGAGCCCACCGCAACTGAATAAATGTATTAACCCCTAAACCGCCAGCCCTCCACATCGCCATAAACTAAATTAACCTATTAATCCCTAAACCTAAAAAAAACAGTTAACTTTATATTAAATATTAACTCATTCCTATCTTATAATAAATGTAAACTTACCTTTAAAATTAAATTAAACTATATTAAACTATTAATTAACCTACCCTAACTATTATAATAAAATTACATTCAACTATATTAAATTACTAATTAATCTAACCTATTATAATAAAATTACATTAAACTATATTAAACTATTAATTAACCTACCCTAATTGTTATAATAAAATTACATTAAACTATATTTAATTAATAATTAATCTAAGCTAACTTTTATACTAAAATAACATAAAACTACAAATTAAAATAACTATTTTATATATTTAAACACCTAAACCTACTCAAATAATTTAATTCTACACTAAAAAATTTAGTTACTAAAAAAATTTAGTTACAAAAAACTAAGTTACAAAAAATAACAAACACTAAGTTTAAAAAAAAATAAACACTAAGTTTAAAAAAATAAAAAATTAATTATCAAAGCTTTAAACTAATTACACCTAATCTAAGGGCCCTAGGAAAATAAAAAATCACCCCAAAATAAAAAACCCCTAGCCTAAACCAAACTATCAATAGCCCTTAAAATTGCCTTTTGCGGGGCATTGCCCCATAGAAATCAGCTCTTTTACCTGTAAAAAAAAATACAAACAACCCCCCAATAGTAAAACCCACCACCCACACAACCAAACCCCCAAATAAAAAGCTATCTAAAAAAACCTAAGCTCCCCATTGCCCTGAAAAGAGCATTTGGATGGGCATTGCCCTTTTAAAGACATTTAGCTCTTTTGCAGGCCCAAGTCCTAATCTAAAACTAAAACCCACCCAATAAACCCTTTAAAACTCCTAATACTAACCCCAGAAGATTTACTTACAGTTTTGAAGATCCGACATCCATCCTCCAAGAGGCTGGGAGAAGTCCTCATCGAAGCCGGCAGAAGTCTTCATCCAAGCGGCAGAAGTCTTCATCCAAGCCCGCAGAAGTCTTCATCCAGACGACATCTTCTTTCTTCATCCATCCTGCGCGGAGCGGCTCCATCTTCAAGACATCCGACGAGGAGCATCCTCTTCCTTCCGACGACTACCGACGATTGGCGGTTCCTTTAAATGACGTCATCCAAGATGGCGTCCCTTAGATTCCGATTGGCTGATAGAATTCTATGAACCAATCGGATTTAAGGTTGAAAAAATCCTATTGGCTGTTGAAATCAGCCAATAGGATTGAGCTTGCACTCTATTGGCTGATTGGAATAGCTCAATCCTATTGGCTGATTGGAATAGCTCAATCCTATTGGCTGATTGTTACAGCCAATAGGATTTTTTCAACCTTAATTCCGATTGGCTGATAGAATCTAAGGGACGCCATCTTGGATAACGTCATTTAAAGGAACCTTCATTCGTCGGTATTCGTCGGAAGGAAGAGGATGCTCCGTGTCGGATGACTTGAAGATGGAGCTGCTCTGTGCCGGATGGATGAAGATAGAAGATGCCGTCTGGATGAAGACTTCTGCGGGCTTGGATGAAGACTTCGGCCGCTTGGAAGAAGACTTCTGCCGGCTTCAATGAGGTCTTCTAGTTATTTATAATTTTTATTGAGGTCAAAATCATAATAATACATACATGCGATATAGCAAGAGTTACATGAATACAGAAATAAAAAATTATATCATGCAAGTTGTTGAAAATATACCGTTGTATCTGTAACATCACATACAAATGGAAATATGTGTGAAAGAAACTTAACCTCTCATTTTTGCATTATTCTCTTTTTTTTACTTTGACACATTCTGAATATATATAACTTATTTAAAATGTAAGAAGCATGAAAAGAACAAATAAAAAGTGAACTATAGTACACGTCTTACATGCATAACAATACAGAATACAGATCTCAATTACTCGAAGCCTTGTAAGAAACCTCTGCATATGAATTAATGTAGGTTTAAGAATAGTTGTGGTGCTTTCTAGGGAAACCATACTCTGTGAGTCTGAGTAAAAATTAAAAGTACTCCGAAGCATATATAGTAGGGGGGGATAGTATCCGGGATATTGGCCCCCTAGGAAAACTGTGAGATAACCCAGTGGTTATGAATGTGTTCTTCAGGGCATTATGGCTCAAGTATAGAGAGGTGACTGTCAAATAACAAGTTAACAGGCTTTTCAATAGGTATAATAAACATTGGCAGAAGTCCGGACAGGAGTTTAGTAGGGGCTCCTTAATTTTGTAAGCCCTGACATAGAATGAATTATAGATGCAATAAATACACCATACATGCGAACAGAGATGGTGGGGCTGAACTTTTCACTGCTATCTGTATGACATTTTCCATATGTGTAGCCACATTACTACGATGCATAATAAAAAGGAAAAAGACAAACATGCTGCATGTGTAGTAATTAATAGTACCGACATCTGTATGGCTATAGCTTATCAGGTAGAGAGCTTAAATTTCTTTGTTCCCCAGATACTGGTGCCTGTCAGTGTAACTGGATGATTTAACTATCTCTATCAGGTAGCTGAGGGGAGAGTAAGATTGGTAATCATATGCATAACATTTGCAGTGCAAATAATTAGTATTATGGGATATATTCCCTAATTTATAACTAATGACGGAGCCACCATATTACACTTCCGTACTATTGTAATAATCATATGTAGGCCAATGCATAGTTCTAAACCTCTGGTATCAGGCAGGGTTCATATAACGTGAAAAAATTGTTTGCAGATTAACCCAATTTAACTATCTACTATATTACATTATGTGACTATGAAAATGAGAGGAGGGACCATACATTACACACATAATACTGGTCTAGACATCAGATATTTGAGCCGTCAGGATACAGTTTGTTAGTCTTTAATAGACTTGGGAGTCTATGGGTATCAAAGTGTCCTTGTTTACCATGAAGTCCTCATGTTTCAGGCTAGTCAGCCATTATTATGATGTCTCCGCAAAATAGATCTCACTATTATGACATATATAGTATGGCTCAAGGTGTAAACGCCACTAGGATAAGCAACCTTACGACAGGCCAATCGGTTGTCAAATTATTTATATTAATATGTCCAGACAGTTAAGTTATAGCTCATACCAACTCACGGACTGTCCGTTATGTAGTAAGAGGAGTCCTTACTGTTATGGACAAAACCCCCAGATCTGTAGGTGCTTGCGGCACATTAGGAAGAGTCCGAGGCGGCATCTCAGCTCTGGGCGTGTGAACACTAGGTGGCCCCTCGCTACCCGATTCCACGCCAAGGAACACAGGGGGCGAAGTGAGGCAGGTTCATCGCCTGGTAGGTGTGAAAGACGGCCATCAAGGAAAGGTGCTGTATATCAAGCGGAACAAGTCGGGTCCTCCGCTCTCTATCCACAGTCTCCGGTAGCCCTCCATGGAGTGAGAGTTCTTCAACCGGCCAGGGCATACTTTCTACAGGAACATTACATCCGGCTACAGGCACAGCAGTCCCCTCCAGGCTCCAGCGGAACATCAGCAGCTGCCGACTCTGAAAGGTAAGTGCGGGACCACAATCAGCTTCTACACTGACCTGGCTGTTCCCCCTCTCGTTTGTATAGAAATACGGCTGCAGTGGACGCAACATAGCATTAGGCTCTGCGGCAGAATTTGGGGTAGGATGTAGCTGGATCTCAGCACAGCGGTATTTAGCCCCTTCCAGTGTTATACTAGTCTGGTGGCCGACAACTAGCTGCTCCCGGGAAGGAGCTATTACCATGTCTATGCCGTTTGCCCCAAAAGCAGGAACTCCTTCCCAAGCTGTTGGGCGGCCAGTGTTGTCAGTCGTAGCACCCATTGTTGCGGGGGTCGAGGTGTCCACCTTCTGATGGTTCTGCCGATCAGAGGAAAAAGCCGCAACAAATCTATCCTCCAGTTTCTGTGCGTATTCTTGTAGTAGCACTTTCAACTGAGTTAACATGTCGGTGGCCTCCATTTTCTATAGGTGCCTTATGTTTTTAGTAGACGGTATAGATAAACCTTGTATCATGGGGTTTCTAAGTACTATTATGCAGAGTGAAAACTGCTCATTCAAAGCACAGCTAGTTGTGGGGGATGGGACTGAGGCTTCAGATATAGGGGAAGTCCTCAAACTGAGTAGTCGGGTACTGAGGGTAAATAAAAACCACTCCACTATCCAAAACCCTATTTGTTGGATGCAGACGCCATCAGTCAAGCTTCTCCACTGAGTCTTGCAGGTTATTTCAAGGGATACTTTGCAAAATAAAGAAATAGTGAAGAAAACTTCAAGAGCTGATGCTCAGTGCGACCAGTAAGATGGCCGCCGCCCGGAAGTTCCCCTTCAATGAGGTCTTCTTGGAGGATGGATGTTGGATTTTCAAAATTGTAAGTAAATCTTCTGGGGTTAGTGTTAGGATTTGTTTAATTGTTTATTGGGTGGGATTTAGTTTTAGATTAGGACTTGGGCCTGCAAAAGAGCTTAACGCCCTTTTAAGGGCAATGCCTATCCAAATGCCCTATTTAGGGCAATGGGGAGCTTAGGTTTTGTTAGATATCTTTTTATTTGGGGGGTTGGTTGTGTGGGTGGTGTGTTTTACTATTGGGGGGGGGGGTTGTATTTTTGTTTACAGGTAAAAGAGCTGGATTTCTTTGAGGCAATGCCCCGCAAAAGGTACTTTTAAGGGCTATTTGTAGTTTATTGTGGGCTAGGGTTTTTTTTTTATTTTTGGGGGATTTTTTTATTTTCATAGGGCCCTTAGATTAGGTGTAATTAGTTTAAAGCTTTGATAATTTCTTTTTTCTTTTTTGTAACTTAGTGTTTATTTTTTTGTGTAACTTAGTGTTTGTTATTTTTTGTAACTTAGTTAGTTTTTTGTAACTTTGTAATTTTTTAGTGTAGAATTAAATTATTTGAGTAGGGTTAGGTGTTTAAATATATAATATAGTTATTTTAATTTGTAGTTTTATGTTATTTTAGTATAAAAGTTAGGTTAGATTAATTATTAATTTAATATAGTTTAATGTAATTTTATTATAACAGTTAGGGTAAGTTAATTATTAATTTAATATAGTTTAATGTAATTTTATTATAATAGTTAGAATAGGTTAATTATTAGTTTAATATAGTTTAATGTAATTTTAGTATAATAGTTAGGGTAGGTTAATTATTAGTTTAATATAGTTTAATTTAATTTTAAAGGTAAGTTTAAATTTATTATAAGATAGGAATTAGTTAATATTTAATATAAAGTTAACGGGTTGTTAGGTTTAGGGATTAATAGGTTAATTTAGTTTATGGCGATGTGGGGGGCTGGTGGTTTAGGGGTTAATAAATTTATTTAGTTGCGCCGGGGTCCGGGAGCGGCGGGATAGGGGTTAATAACTTTTATTAAGGTGGCGGCGGTATCGAGGCAGGAGATTAGGGGTGTTTAGACTCGGGGTACATGTTAGGGTGTTAGGTGTAAACTTAACTTTTATTCTCCCATAGGAATCAATGGGATATCGGGCAGCATCGAACATAAGCTTTCGCTGCTTTCAGACTCCCATTGATTCCTATGGCATCCACCGCCTCCAGGGCAGTGGATTGAAAATCAGGTACGCTGGGCTGGAATAGCTGCGAGCGTACCTGGTAGTTATTTGATAGCTAGCAAAAGTAGTCAGATAGTGCCGAAGTTTGCATTCGGAACATCTGTAGTGATGTAAGTATCGATCTGTGTCGGACTGAGACTGGCAGATCTTATGTTACGTCACAAATTTCTACTTTTGACGGTCTGTAGGCTTTGATAACTAAGGGGAATCAGGCTCTCCACAATTATGCTGCGGAATTCCATCGTATTTGCGGTTGAAGGCTTGATAAATAGCCACCTAAGTATTGGAGCATATTTTAAAAAAGAATATTGGTGGTTTAATCTGCACTTTGCATTGCACTCTTGTATTGAGACTACTGTATATACTAGGTGTCATAGGGTAGCAATGCATAAACAGGGATTTTGAGTTGTCTCAGAGTCAGGGCAGGCAAGCAACAGTCTGGTTGGCCTGGGGGCTGGAAGAGTGAGGTATCTATGAGTGGGGTAAGTTAACTAAACATAGTAATCATAATCTATTAGTAAGTACCCTGTTTTGAGTGTGACAGTGACTTACCCCAGAATCAGATGATCTTTGACAGGAGGACTTTTTTGTTGTTTGCCAAACAGCCAGTGAGTGCCTGGTGCTGCTTCTTCCTGCGCTTGTGTCCTGACTTCTGCACACTGTCACACAGCAGTGGGCTGGCTCCTCCCTCTTCCTCTCCAGAGTCTCAGATCATGCTCCTTGTGCTCACACTGCTCAGTGTGCTGTAGGAATGTGACCACTGACCGTGACATGGCTGGCTAGTCTGGAGGAGGAACAAATAGTGCCAGGCTGCAGGCATCATGCAGCAGCATGAGGTATTGCAGCTGGAGTGCTGACTGTGCAGTGGTGTTGCGTGTAGAGCCCAAAGAGCTGGCATGAGGCATGTATGGTGGGTGGAGTTTCAAATCCAAGTCCATCTGTGAGCTGTCAGCTGAACTGTCTCTGTCTCACTGAACACATAAGCTCTCATCTCATTAAACAAAATAACACCGGGCGGCCAAGAGCAGTAAAACTGTTTAATTTAAGGAAAAAAACTATCCGATTCAGTCAGTTCAGTTCACACTTATCAGTACACAGTGTCTTACACTGACACAACTCGATCACGCATTATGCTTTTGCACAGTGGCTGGCGGCCGGTGGGGGGGCAAAGCAAAACCACTGCTAACATCTCCTAAGCTAACCCAAATTAAAATACCCAAAAAGTACAAAATAAATCCTAACTACCTTAAAAAAAACTTACCTGTAAAAATAAATAAAACCTAATCTTACAGCTAACATTACTTAAAAATGTTTTACAGAAAACAAATAATCTAACATTACCGAAAATAAAAAAAACTAATTACCGAAAACAATCAAACAATTAATTCTATTTTAATACCCCTTAAAAAAATACCCCAAAATAAAAAAGCCCTATTCTAAAAATGAACTACCAATAGCCCTTAAAAGGGCCTTTTGTAGGGCATTGCCCTAAAGCGATCAGCTCTTTTATAAAAAAAAAACTAACTAAATAAACCTAAATTACACATTGCCCTGAAAAGGCAATTTGGATGGGCATTGTCTTTAAAAGGGCATTCAGCTCTTTTGCTGCCCAAAAAGAAAAAAAACATAATCGATTAAAAAAAAAAAAACACCCCAAAAAAATTAAAAATAACTAACACTAGCCCCATAAAGGTAATCACCAATGATAATGATGGTGACTATCCATCTTCTTAATCCAGGCGGTGGTCCATCTTTATCCAGGGGGGGTCCATATTCTTCCTGGCGGCGTTCCATCTTCTTCATCCAGGCGGCAGTAGTCCTCATCTTGCGAGCTTCAACATGGAGGTCCTCTTCATACGGTCTCCAGCCGCATGCTGAATAGTGAATGGGATGTACTCCTTTTATATGGTGATAACCTTGCATTCCTATTGGCTGAAAGGAAAAAAGCTTTCATTCTATTGGCTGATTTGAATTTGAAGATTCAAATCAGTCAATAGGAATGCAAGGGTACCCCCACATAAACGGGCTTCCTCGCATTGACTATTCAGTGTGTGGCTGGAGACCATATGAAGCTCGCAAGATGAGGACCACTGCCACCGCCACCTCCTGGATAAAGAAGATGGACCGCCATCTGAAAGAAGATGGATCACTGCCTGGATGAAGAAGATGGACTGCCGCCTGAAGAAGATGGACTGCCATCTGGATGGAAATGGAAAGCTGCCTTGATGAAGATGGACCGCGCCTGGAAGAAGATGGACTGCCACCTGGATGAAGAAGATGGAGCGCTGTAATGTTAGTTGTTTTTTTTTTGTTTTTTTAGTAATGTTAGGTTATTTTTTTAATAATGTTTTTTTTTTTCTTTTAGTAATGTAAGGGTTTTTGATTTATTAACTAATGGTAGCTTTTTTAAGTAATGGTAGTTTTTTATTTTAAAGTTAAGATTAGGTTTTATTTATTTTTACAGGTAAGTTTTTTATTGTTTTTTAAGGTATTTAGGATATATTTTGTAAGATTTGTGTATTTTAATTTGGGTTAAGTTAGGGGGTGTTAGGTTAGGGGGTTTAGATGTTAGTGTTTGACTTTGCGATGTGGGGGTTTTGCGGTTTAGGGGTTAATAGTATAGTTAGGTACTTTGCAATGTGGGTGGCTGGTGGTTTAAAGACTAATATATAGTTAGTTACTTTGCAATGTGGGGGGATTGCGGTTTAGGGGTTAATAGTTTATTTAGGTAGTTTACTATGTGGTGGGTTGTGGCAGTTTAGGGGTAAATAGTGTATTGAGTGTATCTATTTCACTTAGACAAACTCTTTACGTGAACTTTAAGTTTGCGTAAATAGTTTGATCGATAGATGCACTTGTGCTTGCACGATTGCATTTACTTTCAACTTGTAATACAAGTGCTACTTAGCACTTTACGCTCCCCATAGAAAATATGGGGAGCGTAAATTACAGTGAGTTCGCACAAAACAAATTTGCAGTAATTTTTATAGCGCAACACTTGTAATATGGATTTGAGTGTAAAGGGACCCTGCAACCTCACGATCGCGTTTAAGCGCTTATCGCTATCGATAGTGCTCCACTTGTAATCTAGCCCTAAGACAAGAGAAACCAACATGCTTTTCTCAGAGAAAAATAGGATTTTTGTGATATTTGCGCTCCACTTGTAATACCAGTGGACGCAATTGCGCGCTTGTATTTGAAGTGGCCCGTAATGTGAACATGACCTTGCGTTCGCATTGCTAGGTTGCTTCCATAAGCCTATATGGGAGCCTTGTACTCATGCTGTTAGACGCATGGCATAAGTCATGCAGCGATGGCAGCAAATTGTAAGCATATATGTACATGATTATATACATCTATATTCATGTGTTAATATGAGTATATACACATATTAACACACACACACATATATATATATATATATATATATATATATACTGTATATATATATATATATATATATATATATATATATATATAAACATATACATATATATTTACTGGGAACATACAGTTCCCATAGACTGCAATGAATAGTCACTTTTCTGTGCCGTTTTTTTTCTAACACCTCCACACTCACTAACTCTATCCCTGGTGCAGTTATTTTATTAAAAAATAAAAATGCGGGGGGCGGAGCCAACAGCCGGGGCAGACAGATGTGCATTTTTTGAGCTCCTAGGCCTAAACTGGAAAAAAGTATTTGTTTTTTAGCAAAGTCTGCACTAATTTCATATATAGACAACTACTGACTAGTTTGTCTTTGTAAGATACCCTGCCTAAGGCGAAATATGTGACTAATTTAAGGATTAACTATTCTTGAATGAGGAAAACTATGCACTGCAGGCCGTGAGATAACTGGGTCCACCCTTCCTGATATCGACTCTCATCTATGCTGGACAACACCTGGGGCTCTCTACGGTATGGAGGGAGGTCGTGGTCAATTATATACCCTATTGCAGGACCTGGATCGGCAGATAGCAAGTTGCTTTGCTGATCTATCAGCCACGTTAATATCGGCATTGAGGGGTTCAACCAATAACGCGCTACTTAGCGAGGAGCCCGGAGTTGCGCAGCTAGCACTATCTAAGGAGTGCCTACCTGGGAAGCATCGCCAACCCCCTCTTCTGAGTATTTATTATGAGGATTGGGAGGTTGTTTCGTTTGACTTTAGTGACCCGCTCCACATTGATGGCTTGGTGATTGCTGTGACCGTCCCTGCACTTCCGGAATTGTCCCTGCAGAATGGGGAATTGAGACAGAACCCTGACCCCAAATTGTCCCTCGTTACTAGAGAGGTGAATTGTTTGCCTCTAGCTTTTGACCGGGAAGAGTTGACTGGGTGTTACGACAGAAGTGTGGGGCCTGCACTGCTGTTACCTTTGCTCAGTAAGGTCCTATTTCACGACTTGGATCTGTCTGACACTTTCTTATCTCTGGGCCATACTCTTGAGTCGCAGAGAACTGAGATACTGATTTACATGGCGCTAGCTGGACAGTTGGTGAGCCCTTTTGACCCAGGGGTTTGGTTCGGCCTCTGCTCTCCCTGATTGCCTGTGTGGCGCTTATAAGAGACACCTAGCACAGCAGTATCTAGATCAGGGGTGTCCAAACTTTGCTCTTCAGAGGTTTTGGAACTACATTTCCCATGATGCTCAGCTAGATAAAATGCTGGCTGAGCATCATCGGAAATGTAGTTCCAAAACCTTTTGGAGAGCAAAGTTTGGACACCCCTGATCTAGATGGTTTCTCATATGCTAGATTAATCTGTAATAAACTATGACAACCAGAATTTACCTAAATAAGTCTGGGTTACAGCAATTTGCAGCCCCGTGCTGAATGCTATGTTATGCACACTGTTACTGCAGGGCTGAAAAATCTGCGATACTGCAGTTCTTTACCCTTCACTTACATTGTTATATTTTAGCTGTTATGTTTTTTCTCCATATGAATCTCTGTTTTATTTTTGATTTGACACCCCCTAACCTATTTATCACTCAAGATCTTCACTTAGGATTCCCTAACCTTATAGATGCAAATCTTGTGTGTATTTTCGATTCATTCTGATTTAGAAAGCCCACTATAGACACACCAACTGTACATCAGGATACTGCAATATATGTGTCTACTGTACATTTTTCTATAGAAGGGCTCAGTGTGTTAATCTAAGCCTGTTCTGCTGGTTGCGGCCGAACCAGTGGATTTGGCAATATTTATAGGTGTTACAGAAACTTATGCGATATTGGAATTATGTCCTTCTATTACTGCATATTATTTGACACAATGGAACTTTCTAGTTATATCATTGTGATGGGAAAGCTACGGACTATTAATATTTGCAGGAAACTACAATTGCAAAATGTTATTTTTTATATGCATCATGTTTTTTAGATTTGTATCTTAAGCGTCCTTCCCTCGAAGAGAGAGTGATTAATTTATTATATTACCATGTTAGTGGCGGTAATCTAGGGGGTATAACTACTCAAATCTCCACAACTAGCTCTTTTAAAAAAGTAAGGAGTCCTGAGCCTACTAACACCCTCATAATGTATCTGACTACCTAATATAGCCTTAATTAAAGTCTGTACTATGTATATTTTTATGTAGTATCTAAATACTATATATCACCCCCCCCACACACACACTTTTTAGCTACTGTTCACCCTTATCTTCGGTGGACAAACAAGCAGTGTTTACCGCTATCGATATTGTAATGATATAAGTTGCTCCTATTATTCTGTTTACAAATAAACTGAGGAAGGTTTATTAAAGTATCCAACTGCTGACTAATACTTCCCGACTTGCCCTCTAATCTTATGCATTTCGTAGGAGCAACTTGTTATGACTCCCTATAATTTGTAAATCCTCAGATAATAAATACATTTATTTTATAATCATCTTATCACTCTATAGGATGTATAAGTTTTTCTGGGTATTCAAATTATATAAATTTGTTATGCGTTCATATAGGAATCAAAAGGAAAAAAGTGGTAATACTGGATTATGTGTATTTTACTTTGTATTAGCATACAATGTCATTTATTTTCACTATGTTTTATGTGTTTTTGGAGAGATACATATAGGATGTCTGAATTAAGATTTCTCTACTCTCTTATATGAAGAGGTTTCATTGTCTAATAGATAAACAATGTCTTGTATGCAAAACTTACCAAAATAATACAAAATGTATATTTTGTTTAAGTTTTTTCTTTCTCGTATTGCCTCAATAAAAAATTTTGATTTAAAAAAAAAATAAAAAATACTACAATTTTTTTAATGAAATACACACCGCTGTATTTTGGGGGCATTTGGGACACATTTAAAAAAAAATAACTATTAATTGTATAAGTGCTAATTGCTAATTGCTAATTGTCATAGCTAGTTATTTATCATGTGCCTGCAAACGGGCAAAAGCTTAATAAATTAGCACTCTATTGTAATCTAGCCCTTTAATATATTGATGAAAGCTGTGAAATTTGCTATTTGTAAGCCAACCAGGGAGTTAAGAATTTAAGATCAATAAAACTGGTTTCTTTTAGAAAGACAGAGGATATGGGGAAGAAACAAGCACAAGAACACAACACATACTGAATATTTGTTCACAGAATAAGATCCCAGGAGAAAGAAAGCACCAAAGCAGAAGGACTAAGAATTAGATTATATTACAGCCAAGTTTTTCTTTAAAAAAGACCAGAACATGAAAGTCAGCAAACATAAGCTGAACCTTTCCCTGCAGCGGAATAACAAAAAGGCTCTTTTCTTTAGCACACTTTAGTGCAGGGTTCTTTAAACAAACTTGTCATAACATGGCAACTTTCAAATTGTAAATTGCATACACATTTTTAACCACCCATTTTGACAGTATTGTGGTACTTAAAAGGATATGAAACACAAAATGTTTCTTTCATGATTCAGATAGAGCATTTTATTTTAAACAATGTTCTAATTTACTTCTATTATCAATTTTTCTTCATTCTCTTGGTATCTTATGTTGAAAAGCAGGGACATATGGTTACGAGCCGGCCCATTTCTGTAGCACTATGTGACAGCAGTTTTGCAAGAATATTATCTATTTGCAAGAGAACTAGATGGCAGCACTATTTTTTTGCAGATGCCTACCTAGGTATCTATTCAACACAGAATATAATGGGAAGAAATCAAATTTAATAATAAAAGTGAATTGGAAACTTTTTAAAAATGGTATGCTTTGTCTCAATCACAGAAGAAAGTTGTTGGGTTTTATATCCCTTTAATACAACTATAGGCTAGATTATGAGTGGAGCGCTATCATTAGCGTGAGGAGTGTAAAAACAATCGCAATATCGCAGTATTATTTATGCTCAAATCCATAAATCAAAAACCGAACATTACTTAAAAAGAAAATCCTAATATTAATTCTAAAAAAACTAACATTACATTATTTAAAAATAACCCCTAATATTACTTAAAAATCCCCTAACATCACATTACTTAAAAAAAAATTACAAAAAGAAAAACTGCCATTACGAAAAACAACAAACAAATTACCAAAATAAAAGAAAGAGTTATTCTAAAACCCTACTGAAAAAAACACCCCCCCCCCAAAAAAAAACGTACACTAACACTAAACTACTATAGAAAAAGCTTTCATTCTATTGGCTAATTTGAATTTAAAAATAAAAATCAGCCAATTGTGTGGCTGGTGATTGCTATATAATCATATAGATATATAGGTCTATATTGTACCAAAATGCCATTATTTATCTGTAGAAATGTGTATAGATGAATAAATAGAACACATTCCTGTATGTGAAGAACAGTGGAATGTGAAATATTCATATTTTCATGTCAGGTTAGCGCACTTAAAAATATGCTATCAGGTTTGCCGCGAGTTGGGTGTTTTTTCTCCCCTTTTTTTGCTCCATTGACTTCTATGGGGGGAATACGTTAACATGTTTGCGATATTCTAACTTCGGCTTTGTGGGCGCATTCGGTTAGCAAAAACTTTTTACTTTCAACTTTTAATACGAGCGATACCCGGTGCATACAAAAAGCTTACTTCTAGCGGAGTTAGCGCGTGGGCAGGAGCGTTAAATACCACTCCACCTGTAATATGCCCTATAGTTAAATAGAAACAATGCATTACTGGGACCTAGCATAACATATCTAGCAGCAGATAAATGTGTGCTGCCACCAATCAACTGCTAGCTCTCAGTAATACATTGCGGTTCCAGAGCCTACCTTTATAAAATGCTTTTCAAGGATACCAAAAGAACAAAGTAAGAGCTAAATTATAAGTGGAGGGGTAATTGCCATTCCCTCTCGCACGCTAACCCAACTCGACTTCTGTTCTTTGCATGCGTCGGGTTGAAAAAATATTTTTTTTGCTTGCGTGCTACCCCAACATGTGCAAAGAGAAAAAGTTACAATATCGCAACCACATTTACGTACTTCACATAGACTTCAAAGGAGAGAGAAAAGTGGGAAAAAAACTAACACCAATACTGGCATGCTAACCCAAATCACCATAAGCCCCTTCTCTAACAACCCCTAACTCACCACATAGCCCACCACAAAGTCCCCCCTACACTATAAACCCCTAACCCAATGTTCAATGTGGGGGGTGTGACAGTTTAGGGGTTAATTGTGTAGAGGGGTAGTTTGCGGTGGTGGTTGTGGTGGTTTATGGGTTAATAGTGTAGAGGGGTAGTTTGCAATGTGGGGGTGTGGTGGTTTAGGGGTTAATAGTCACGTAAAAAGTTTGAGCGTCTAAATGCAATTGGGTTTGAGCATTTACTTTCAACTTGTTATACGAGTGGAGATTGTCGCTCAACACCACCCATAGAAGATATGGGGAGTGCAGGTTTAAGCAAATTTGTGGTAATTTAATAACTGGATATGATCGTAAAGAAAACTGCGATCACACAATTGCATTTATGGACTTGCGCAAAAAAATAGTGCTCCCCGCGTAATTTTGCCCTAAAAGGGACACTGAGCCCAATTTTTTTTTTTTTCGTGATTCAGATAGAGCATGCAATTTTAAGCAACTTTCTAATTTACTCCTATTATCATTTTTTTGTTCTCTTGCTATCTTTATTTGAAAAAGAAGGCATCTAAGCTAAGGAGCCAGACAATTTTTGGTTCAGACCCTGGACAGCACTTGTTTATTGGTGGGTGAATTTATCCACCAATCAGCAAGAACAACCTAGGTTGTTCATCATAAATGTTCCGGCATCTAAACTTATATTTTTGCTTTTCAAATAAAGATACCAAGAGAATGAAGAAAATTTGATAATAGGGGTAAACTAGAAAGTTGCTTAAAATCGCATGCTCTATCTGAATCACAAAAGAAAAAATTTGGGTTCAGTGCCCCTTAAATGTGAAAATAATGGTAAATTGAAACGTCTCATAAAATCGCATGTTATATCTGAATTATGAAAGTTTAATTTTGACTTGTTCTGTCACTTTAAGAAAACACATTTTAAATATACAAAATGTAGTATGTTGGTTCACATACAGGTAGAAAATTATTACATTAAAGGGACAGTCAACGCAAACATTGTTATTGTTTAAAAAGATATATAACGCCTTTACTACCGATTCCCCAACATTGTTATATTAATAGACTTTATAACCTTTAAACCTCTAAATTTCTGTCTCTTTATAAGTCCCTTAAGACAGCCCCATGATCACATGCTTTTGTATTTGCTTTTCACATCAGGAGAAGCTAGTTCGTGTGAGCCATATAGATAACATTGTGCTCCCGCCTGTGGATTCTAACAACACAGCACTAATTGGCTTAAATGCAAGTCAATAGATAAAGTCATGTGACCAGGGGGCCGTCAGAAGATGCTTAGAAACAAGGTAATCACAGAGGTCAAAAGTGTATTCCTATAACTATGTTTTCTGTGCAAAACTGGGGCATGGGTAATAAAGGGATTATCTATCTTTTAAAACAATAAACATTTTTGAGTTGACTGTCCCTTTAAGCTTGCCCGAAAAAAATGTTACAGTCACATACTCACATGCAAGAGCAAAACTTATGCATATTATATCTGTTTAGGTATTAAAAGGGTCAAAGGGGCAATGTACTCTGTAGTAGTTGATAAGAGTTTTATTGTATTACAAGCAGCTATGATTTCTGCTGCTTCCTCTTGTTTGTGTAGGTTTTCTATAAAAATACATCAGTGTTTATATTGTTTGTATAGCGGGCAGTTTCAGGCAAAAGCAGACATTTCAAATTACAAAATAAAGGTAAAAGTTATATTTCTAAACAATCTAATACATTTTAGCAGGACAAATTGATCACTGGAAACATTAAAGGGGAGAAACAAAATTACAAGTACACGCTTTTTAACTTATAATTGCCTTTGAAAATATAGCAAAACATTAAGTGGAGCAAAATTGTGCATGAGACTTCTAGCCAAAAATGTACTTGAGTGATATCCATACCACCAGTATTAGGGATGGGCGAATGTTTTGCAACATTAAAAAAAATGACACGAATTTTAACAAATTTGTTCGTTCGTTTCAAATTTTGAATGTTTGTACAACATTCTAACATTTGTTTCATGTATTTGAATTATGCAATAATCGAATTCGAAATTTTTTAATTTATATATTTGTAATAGTATTTCTAATGCTTTCTTTAAATGTAATATTCAAATTATGCAATATTCGAAATAGAAACATTCAAATTTATATATTTGTATCTATTATGTACCAATTTACTAAATTCCCTACCACATGAACTAATGAACTTCTGAATAGTATTTGTTAAATCGAATGTTACATTTGAAATTTCGAATAAGAACATTCAATCTAATTATGAACATTCAAATTAAAAAGTGACATACGAAAATTGTAAATAGCATTCGATTATAGCATTTTTGAGAATATTCGTTCATGTCAACATTCTATTATGTAAATCAAATTTCTACAATACCATTCTAACATTCGATTCCAATATAACCACATTCACCCATCCCTAGCCAGTATACAAGAGCATCTGTGTGCTAGTGTTACAAGATGAAAATAAAATTATCTTGCAGGGGCACAAGTGTCGCTCAAGAGCAGGTTACCAGATGTAAAATGAACTGTGAAGTTACCAGAAACCTATTTTTCTTCACAATATACAAATGCAAATCACTTATAAAATGGACCCCCAATAAGAATATCCCTTACAACAGTGTTTTTCAACCAGTGTCCCGTAAGAGATCCTCAGTGTGCCGCGGCAGACTGACAACAGTGTGACATATTTTTTAAATATTGCTTGTTTTTTATTCTTGGCCGTTTTTTTATTTTGAGTGAGATGATGACTGAGGGTAACTGTGCAGCGGCAGCTCGCCTCCCCGATCCGTGTTCACACTTGGAAGGAACCCCCACAACACGTGCCTAGTGCCGGCTCAACACGCAGCACCACGCGACACTTCAATCCCCCATGCATGCTGGCGCAGCTTTGCTCCTCCTCCTCCAGAACAGTATACCATGCTGACAAGCAGCTTCATTCTCACATGCCTGTTCTCACTTTACAGACCTGGGGCGCGATCCGATATACGGCGCAGGTTTTGGCGCAAGCATGGAAACCTGCGCCGCCCGTAGTTTCACCTCGCACATCGACCTATCACATATACGGAGCTGACAAATGCTAAAGTGCCATAAGTCGGACAAACTAGCGATGTCCAGAAATAAGCGTAACTCCAAATTTCTGGATTCACCAGTGACTTGCGGCACTTTAGAAACTGTTGCCTCTTAAAAAAATTTAACTAAAGTATAAAATCTCCCGTAACTGTCTAACACGCCTCCCAAACATCATCCCGACACATATACCCCTCTATCCGCAATCCCCCCCTCTCACTCCTAATAATAAATATATTAACCCCTAAACCAGTGATTTTCAACTTTTTTTTTGCCGTGGCACACTTTTTTACATTTAAAAAACCTGCGGCACACCACCATCCCAAAATTTTACAAATATATATATATATATATATATATATATATATATATATATATATACACACATACTGTACTGTGCTGTCATGCCATGCCTCCTACAAACTATACGTGACATATTGACATTCATTCACAAACAATCATAATGATTGTCTGTGAATAAATGTCAATATGTCATGGTTGTAAATGCCTGCCTGTCTGCCTGATGAGCCTGTCACATACCTCCCAATATTTCAAAATTTGAAAGAGGGACATCCCCGCACTGGGAAAAGTTGCCCCCCCCCCACAAACTGGGAAAAGTAGAGCACAAGATTATTTGTGGAGCATGGTATACTGTTCTGGAGGAGGAGGAGCAAAGCTGCGCCAGCATGCATGGGGGATTGAAGTGTTGCGTGGTGCTGCGTGTAGAGCCGGCACTAGGCACGTGTTGTGGGGGTTCCTTCCAAGTGTTAACACGGATTGGGGAGGTGAGCTGCCGCTGCACAGTTACCCTCAGTCATCATCTCACTCAAAATAAAAAAACGGCCCAGAAAAAAAAACAAGCAATATTTAAAAAATATGTCACACTGTTGTCAGTCTGCCGAGGCACACCTGAGGATCTCTCACGGCACACTAGTGTGCCACGGCACACTGGTTGAAAAACACTGCCCTAAACCACCGCTCCTGGACCCCACCGCCACCTACATTATTATATGCATTACCCCCTAATCTGATCCCCCTACACTGCCGCCAGCTATATTAAATTTATTACCCCCTAATCTGAGCCCCCTACACTGCCGCCACCTACATTATATGTATTACCCCCTAATGTGAGCCCCCTACCCCACCGCCACCTACATTAACTATATTAACCCCTAACCTGAGCCCCCTACCCCGCCGCCACCTACATTAACTATATTAACCCCTAATCTGAGCCCCCTACCCGCCGCCACCTATTTTAACTATAATAACCCCTAATCTGAGCCCCCTACAGCGCCGCCACCTATTTTAAATATATTACTCCCTAATATGATCCCCCTACACCGCTGCCACCTATTTTAAATATATTAACCACTAAACCTAAGTCTAACCCTAACACCCCCTAACTTAATTATTATTGAAATAAATCTAAATAATATTAATATTATTAACTAAATTATTCCTATTTAAAACTAAATACTTACCTATAAAATAAACCCTAAGATAGCTACAATATAATTAATAATTACATTGTAGTTATTTTAGGGTTTATATGTATTTTACAGGTAACTTTGTATTTATTTTAACTAGGTACAATAGCTATTAAATAGTTAATAACTATGTAATAGCTACCTAGTTAAAATAATTACAAAATTACCTGTAAAATAAATCATAACCTAAGTTACCATTACACCTAACACTACACTATCAATAAATTAATTAAATAAACTACAATTATCTCAACTAAAATACAATTAAATACACTAAACTATATTACCAAAAAAAACCCCACTAAATTACAAAAAATAAAAAAGATTACAAGAATTTTAAGCTAATTACACCTAATCTAAGCCCCCTAATAAAATAAAAAATCCCCCCAAAATAATAAAATTTCCCTACCCTAAACTAAATTTAAAAAGTAATCAGCTCTATTACCAGCCCTTAAAAAAGGGTCTTTTGCGGGGCATTGCCCCAAAGTAATCAGCTCTTTTACCTGTAAAAAAAAAAACAACTCCCCCCCCATTACAACCCACCACCCACACACCCCTACTCTAAAACCCACCCGATCCCCCCTTAAAAAAACCTAAGTCTAACCCCCAAGTGGTCCTTAACTGTCCTGAAGACTGGCGGAGAAGGTTCTGTTCCAGGCGGAGAAGTCTTCTTCCAAGCGTCAACATCTTCTTCTTCCAGAAAACAGCCGGGCGGAGAGGAGGAGTTGAAGACCGATGACCGTGGAGCTGAAGACCGTCCATTGGCTATTCAAATCAGCCAATAGAATTAAAGTAGCTCTCGTCCGATTGGCTGATTTGAATTTGAAGGCTCAAATCAGCCAACAGGAATTCAAGGGACGCCATTTTTAATCGTGTACCTTGAATTCCTATTCAGTGTACGGCAGAGATCGTATGAAGAGGATCCTCCACACTCCATGGCTCCGGTCTTCAGTTCCAGCGTCGCCGATCTTCAGTTCCAGCATCGCCGGTCTTCAGTTCCAGAGTGGACGGTCTTCAGCTCCGCGGTCATCGGTCTTCAACTCCTCCGCTCCATGCCGGCTGGTTCCTGGAAGAAGAAGATGTCGCCGCTTGGAAGAAGACTTCTCCGCCTGTAACAGGACCTTCTCCACCGGTCTTCAGGACAGGTAAGGACCACTTGGGGGTTAGACTTAGTTTTTTTTAAGGGGGGATCGGGTGGGTTTTACAGTAGGGGTGTGTGGGTGGAGGGGTGTAATGGGGGGGTTGTTCTTTTTTTTTACAGGTAAAAGAGCTGATTACTTTGGGGCAATGCCCCGCAAAAGGCCCTTTTAAGGGCTGGTAATAGAGCTGATTACTTTTTTAATTTAGTTTAGGATATGGAAATTTTATTATTTTGGGGGACTTTTTTATTGTATTAGGGGGCTTAGATTAGGTGTAATTAGCTTAAAATTCTAGTAATCTTTTTTTATTTTTTGTAATTTAGTGTTTGTTTTTTTGGTAATTTAGACCTAGATTTGGAGTTTGGCGTTAGCCGTGAAAACCAGCGTTAGAGGCTCCTAACGCTGGTTTTAGGCTACCTCCGGTATTTGGAGTCACTCAAAATAGGGTCTAACGCTCACTTTTCAGCCGCGACTTTTCCATACCGCAGATCCCCTTACGTAAATTGCATATCCTATCTTTTCAATGGGATTTTTCTAACTCCGGTATTTAGAGTCGTTTCTGAAGTGAGCGTTAGACATCTAACGACAAAACTCCAGCCGCAGGAAAAAAGTCAGTAGTTAAGAGCTTTCTGGGCTAACGCCGGTTTATAAAGCTCTTAACTACTGTACTCTAAAGTACACTAACACCCATAAACTACCTATGTACCCCTAAACCGAGGTCCCCCCACATCGCCGCCACTCGATTAAATTTTTTTAACCCCTAATCTGCCGACCGCCACCTACGTTATACTTATGTACCCCTAATCTGCTGCCCCTAACACCGCCGACCCCTGTATTATATTTATTAACCCCTAATCTGCCCCCCTCAACGTCGCCTCCACCTGCCTACACTTATTAACCCCTAATCTGCTGACCGCAAAGCGCCGCCACCTACGTTATCCTTATGTACCCCTAATCTGCTGCCCCTAACACCGCCGACCCCTATATTATATTTATTAACCCCTAATCTGCCCCCCTCAACGTCGCCTCCACCTGCCTACACTTATTAACCCCTAATCTGCCGACCGGACCTGAGCGCTACTATAATAAAGTTATTACCCCCTAATCCGCCTCACTAACCCTATAATAAATAGTATTAACCCCTAATCTGCCCTCCCTAACATCGCCGACACCTAACTTCAATTATTGACCCCTAATCTGCCGACCGGAGCTCACCGCTACTCTAAAAATGGATTAACCCCTAAAGCTAAGTCTAACCCTAACACTAACACCCCCCTAAGTTAAATATAATTTACATCTAACGAAATTAATTATCTCTTATTAAATAAATTATTCCTATTTAAAGCTAAATACTTACCTGTAAAATAATTCCTAATATAGCTATAATATAAATTATAATTATATTATAGCTATTTTAGGATTAATATTTATTTGACAGGCAACTTTGTAATTATTTTAACCAGGTACAATAGCTATTAAATAGTTAAGAGCTATTTAATAGCTAAAATAGTTAAAATAATTACAAAATGACCTGTAAAATAAATACTAACCTAAGTTACAATTAAACCTAACACTACACTATCAATAAATTAATTAAATAAACTACCTACAATTAACCTAACACTACACTATCAATAAATTAATTAAATACAATTCCTACAAATAAATACAATTAAATAAACTAGCTAAAGAACAAAAAATAAAAAAGAACTAAGTTACAAAAAATAAAAAAATATTTACAAACATAAGAAAAATATTACAATTTTAAACTAATTACACCTTCTCTAAGCCCCCTAATAAAACAACAAAGCCCCCCAAAATAAAAAATGCCCTACCCTATTCTAAATTAATAAAGTTAAAAGCTCTTTTACCTTACCAGCCCTGAACAGGGCCCTTTGCAGGGCATGCCCCAAAGAATTCAGCTCTTTTGCCTGTTAAAAAAAACATACAATACCCCCCCCCAACATTACAACCCACCACCCACATACCCCTAATCTAACCCAAACCCCCCTTAAATAAACCTAACACTAAGCCCCTGAAGATCATCCTACCTTGTCTTCACCTCACCAGGTATCACCAATCCGTCCTGGCTCCAAAATCTTCATCCAACCCAAGCGGGGGTTGGCGATCCATCATCCGGTGGCTGAAGAGGTCCAGAAGAGGCTCCAAAGTCTTCATCCTATCTGGGAAGAAGAGGCGATCCGGACCGGCAACCATCTTGATCCAAGCGGCATCTTCTATCTTCATCCGATGACGACCGGCTCCATCCTGAAGACCTCCACCGCGGACCCATCTTCTTCCGGCGACGTCCAACTGAAGAATGATGGTTCCTTTAAGGGACGTCATCCAAGATGGCGTCCCTCGAATTCCGATTGGCTGATAGGATTCTATCAGCCAATCGGAATTAAGGTAGGAATATTCTGATTGGCTGATGGAATCAGCCAATCAGAATCAAATTCAATCCGATTGGCTGATCCAATCAGCCAATCAGATTGAGCTCGCATTCTATAGGCTGATCGGAACAGCCAATAGAATGCGAGCTCAATCTGATTGGCTGATTGGATCAGCCAATCGGATTGAACTTGATTCTGATTGGCTGATTCCATCAGCCAATCAGAATATTCCTACATTAATTCCGATTGGCTGATAGAATCCTATCAGCCAATCGGAATTTGAGGGACGCCATCTTGGATGACGTCCCTTAAAGGAACCGTCATTCTTCAGTTGGACGTCGCCGGAAGAAGATGGGTCCACGGTGGAGGTCTTCAGGATGGAGCCGGTCATCATCGGATGAAGATAGAAGATGCCGCTTGGATCAAGATGGTTGCCGGTCCAGATCGCCTCTTCTTCCCGGATAGGATGAAGACTTTAGAGCCTCTTCTGGACCTCTTCAGCCACCGGATGATGGATCGCCAACCCCCGCTTGGGTTGGATGAAGATTTTGGAGCCAGGATGGATCGGTGATACCTGGTGAGGTGAAGACAAGGTAGGATGATCTTCAGGGGCTTAGTGTTAGGTTTATTTAAGGGGGGTTTGGGTTAGATTAGGGGTATGTGGGTGGTGGGTTGTAATGTTGGGGGGGTATTGTATTTTTTTTTTACAGGCAAAAGAGCTGAATTCTTTGGGGCATGCCCCGCAAAGGGCCCTGTTCAGGGCTGGTAAGGTAAAAGAGCTTTTAACTTTATTAATTTAGAATAGGGTAGGGCATTTTTTATTTTGGGGGGCTTTGTTGTTTTATTAGGGGGCTTAGAGTAGGTGTAATTAGTTTAAAATTGTTGTAATATTTTTCTTATGTTTGTAAATATTTTTTTATTTTTTGTAACTTAGTTCTTTTTTATTTTTTGTACTTTAGCTAGTTTATTTAATTGTATTTATTTGTAGGAATTGTATTTAATTAATGTATTGATAGTGTAGTGTTAGGTTAATTGTAGGTAATTGTAGGTAGTTTATTTAATTAATTTATTGATAGTGTAGTGTTAGGTTTAATTGTAACTTAGGTTAGTATTTATTTTACAGGTAATTTTGTAATTATTTTAACTATTTTAGCTATTAAATAGTTCTTAACTATTTAATAGCTATTGTACCTGGTTAAAATAAATACAAAGTTACCTGTAAAATAAATATAAATCCTAAAATAGCTATAATATAATTATAATTTATATTGTAGCTATATTAGGGTTTATTTTACAGGTAAGTATTTAGCTTTAAATAGGAATAATTTATTTAATAAGAGTTAATTAATTTTGTTAGATTAAAATTATATTTAATTTAGGGGGGTGTTAGTGTTAGGGTTAGACTTAGCTTTAGGGGTTAATCCATTTATTAGAATAGCGGTGAGCTCCGGTCGGCAGATTAGGGGTTAATAATTGAAGTTAGGTGTCGGCGATGTTAGGGAGGGCAGATTAGGGGTTAATACTATTTATTATAGGGTTAGTGAGGCGGATTAGGGGTTAATAACTTTATTATAATAGCGGTGCGGTCCGCTCGGCAGATTAGGGGTTAATAAGTGTAGGCAGGTGGAGGCGACGTTGAGGGGGGCAGATTAGGGGTTAATAAATATAATATAGGGGTCGGCGGTGTTAGGGGCAGCAGATTAGGGGTACATAGGGATAATGTAAGTAGCAGCGGTTTACGGAGCGGCAGATTAGGGGTTAAAAATAAAATGCAGATGTCAGCGATAGCGGGGGCGGCAGATTAGGGGTTAATAAGTGTAAGGTTAGGGGTGTTTAGACTCGGGGTACATGTTAGAGTGTTAGGTGCAGACGTAGGAAGTGTTTCCCCATAGCAAACAATGGGGCTGCGTTAAGAGCTGAACGCGGCTTTTTTGCCGGTGTTAGGTTTTTTTTCAGCTCAAACAGCCCCATTGTTTCCTATGGGGGAATCGTGCACGAGCACGTTTTTGAGGCTGGCCGCTTGCGTAAGCAACTCTGGTATTGAGAGTTGAAGCTGCGTTAAAAATGCTCTACGCTCCTTTTTTGGAGCCTAACGCAGCCTTTATGTGGACTCTCAATACCAGAGTTATTTTTATGGTGCGGCCAGAAAAAAGCCGGCGTTAGTTTTTCGGGTCGTTACCGACAAAACTTCAAATCTAGCTGATAGTTTAGTGTATTTAATTCTATTTTAGTTGAGATGATTGTAGTTTATTTAATTAATTTATTGATAGTGTAGTGTTAGGTGTAATGGTAACTTAGGTTAGTATTTATTTTACAGGTAATTTTGTAATTATTTTAACTATTTTAGCTATTAAATAGTTCTTAACTATTTAATAGCTATTGTACCTGGTTAAAATAAATACAAAGTTACCTGTAAAATAAATATAAATCCTAAAATAGCTATAATATAATTATAATTTATATTGTAGCTATATTAGGGTTTATTTTACAGGTAAGTATTTAGCTTTAAATAGGAATAATTTATTTAATAAGAGTTAATTAATTTTGTTAGATTAAAATTATATTTAATTTAGGGGGGTGTTAGTGTTAGGGTTAGACTTAGCTTTAGGGGTTAATCCATTTATTAGAATAGCGGTGAGCTCCGGTCGGCAGATTAGGGGTTAATAATTGAAGTTAGGTGTCGGCGATGTTAGGGAGGGCAGATTAGGGGTTAATACTATTTATTATAGGGTTAGTGAGGCGGATTAGGGGTTAATAACTTTATTATAATAGCGGTGCGGTCCGCTCGGCAGATTAGGGGTTAATAAGTGTAGGCAGGTGGAGGCGACGTTGAGGGGGGCAGATTAGGGGTTAATAAATATAATATAGGGGTCGGCGGTGTTAGGGGCAGCAGATTAGGGGTACATAGGGATAATGTAAGTAGCGGCGGTTTACGGAGCGGCAGATTAGGGGTTAAAAATAAAATGCAGATGTCAGCGATAGCGGGGGCGGCAGATTAGGGGTTAATAAGTGTAAGGTTAGGGGTGTTTAGACTCGGGGTACATGTTAGAGTGTTAGGTGCAGACGTAGGAAGTGTTTCCCCATAGCAAACAATGGGGCTGCGTTAAGAGCTGAACGCGGCTTTTTTGCCGGTGTTAGGTTTTTTTTCAGCTCAAACAGCCCCATTGTTTCCTATGGGGGAATCGTGCACGAGCACGTTTTTGAGGCTGGCCGCTTGCGTAAGCAACTCTGGTATTGAGAGTTGAAGCTGCGTTAAAAATGCTCTACGCTCCTTTTTTGGAGCCTAACGCAGCCTTTATGTGGACTCTCAATACCAGAGTTATTTTTATGGTGCGGCCAGAAAAAAGCCGGCGTTAGTTTTTCGGGTCGTTACCGACAAAACTCCAAATCTAGCTGATAGTTTAGTGTATTTAATTCTATTTTAGTTGAGATGATTGTAGTTTATTTAATTAATTTATTGATAGTGTAGTGTTAGGTGTAATGGTAACTTAGGTTAGGATTTATTTTACAGGTAATTTGGTAATTATTTTAACTAGGTAGCTATTAAATAGTTATTAACTATTTAATAGCTATTGTACCTAGTTAAAATAAATACAAAGTTACCTGTAAAATAAATATAAACCCTAAAATAGCTACAATGTAATTATTAATTATATTGTAGCTATCTTAGGGTTTATTTTATAGGTAAGTATTTAGTTTTTAAAAGGAATAATTTAGTTAATAATATTAATATTATTTAGATTTATTTAAATAATAATTAAGTTACGGGGTGTTAGGGTTAGACTTAGGTTTAGTGGTTCATATATTTAATATATGTGGCGGCGGTGTAGGGGGATTAGATTAGGGGTTAATAAATTTAATATAGGTGGCGGCGGTGTAGGGGGCTCAGATTAAGGGTTAATATAGTTAAAATAGGTGGCGGCGGGGTAGGGGTCTCAGATTAGGGGTTAATATAGTTAATGTAGGTGGCGGCGGGGTAGGGGGCTCACATTAGGGGGTAATACATATAATATAGGTGGCGGCGGTGTAGGGGGACTAGATTAGGGGTTAATAAATTTAATATAGGTGGCGGCGGTGTAGGGGGCTCAGATTAGGGGTTAATATAGTTAAAATAGGTGGAGGTGGGGTAGGGGGCTCAGATTAGGGGTTAATATAGTTAATGTAGGTGGCGGCGGGGTAGGGGGCTCAGATTAGGGGTTAATATAGTTAATGTAGGTGGCGGCGGGGTAAGGGGCTCACATTAGGGGTAATACATATAATATAGGTGGCGGCGGTGTAGGGGGCTCAGATTAGGGGTTAATATACTTAAAATAGGTGGTGGCGGGGTAAGGGGCTCAGATTAGGGGTTAATATAGTTAATGTAGGTGGCGGCGGGGTAGGGGGCTCAGATTAGGAGTTAATATAGTTAATGTAGGTGGCGGCAGGCTAGGGGGCTCAGATTAGGGGTTAATATAGTTAATGTAGGTGGCGGCGGGGTAGGGGGCTCAGATTAGGGGTTAATATAGTTAATGTAGGTGGTGGCGGGTAGGGGGCTCACATTAGGGGGTAATACATATAATATAGGTGGCGGCAGTGTAGGGGGATCAGATTGGGGGGTAATATTTTTAATATAGCTGGCGGCGGTGTAGGGGGATCAGATTAGGGGGTAATACTTATAATGTAGGTGGCGGCGGGGTCCGGGAGCGGCGGTTTAGGGGTTAAACACTTTATTAGGGATTGCAGCGGGGGATTGCGGTTGACAGGTAGATAGACATTGCGCATGCGTTAGGTGTTAGGTTTTATTTTGCAGGTAGTTTAGGGAGTTACGGGGCTCCAATACTCAGTGTAAGGCTTGCTACGCCTGCATTTTGTGGTGAGGTGAAAATGGAGTAAGTCCTTACGCTGTATATTGGATACTCCATTTTCGCCACGTAAGTCCTTACGCTGTATATTGGATATCAAACTGCGTGGGTTTGGTATAACACTCTATGGGCCAAAAAACTACGGCCGAAGGGTGAAATATATGAGCGTAACTTCTATGTTACGCCGTATATGTGATACCAAACCAGCGCAAAATTTGGCGTTGGCGGCTTTTGCGGGCGACGCTGCATATCGGATCGGGCCCCAGGATTCCAATCTGAAAATAAAAGTTGAAATGTCCTCATTTAGATGAATATATAAAATATAAAGATGCATTTTAGCAAACATTCCGTATTATGGGCTAGATTACAAGTAAGGCAAAAACTGTTTTTCACTAGCGCAATCACGTTTTCGTGAGCCATTTTCATTCCGCTGATATTACAAGTAAAGCTGTGGTTAACTGGTTTATGAAATTAAAAAGTTGGACAAAACACTTCAAAAATACCTTACAAAGTATACTTACACTAAAAAATAAACGATTAACCTCTAAACCACCATCCCCCAACATCGCATTAACTAAATAGAACTATTAAGCCCTAAACTGCCACCACCCTTTACAAAGTACCTAAATAAACTATTAACCCCTAGACTGCCATCCCCCGCACCCTTGCAATAACTAAATAGAAATATTAACCCCTAAACCGCCATCCTCCCACAATGCAAAGTACCTAAAATAAACTATTAAACCCTAAACCATCATCACCCCACAACGCAATGTTATAAACTAACATCTAAACCCCTAACCTTACACCCCCAATCTTAACCCAAATTAAAATACCCCTAAATTTACTTAATTTTTTTTTTAACTACCTTAAAAAAATAAACCTGTAAAAAATAAAAATCTAATCTTACCTTTAAAACTAAAAACCTACCATTACACAAAAAATAAAATAACATTACAGAAAAAAAAAAATAATAATATTAGAGAAAAATTTAAAAACCTAACATTACATAAAAATAAAAAATCCAAAAAAAACCACTAACATTACCATCTGTTTTCTTTGTTTATTGCATTATTAAAAACATTTTTGTGACGCTTGTATCCTTGTAAGTGGAAGTGGTTCCATGGTGCAGGAACTTAATGGTTGCAAGATAGAAGCAGCTCTACTGATTTCTATGGAGCTAATTGCGTCACTTGTTGCGCTTATAAGTGGGGACAAATTGCCACTTTCTAGTAGGATTGTTGGAATGAATCTTTCAGCAGAACATTAGTTTCAAAAACAAGTTTTATTCAATCTAGGCCATTGATAACAATATCCTTAAAAATGTTACACTGGATTAGATTCAGTGTGATACAATTTTCTGTTAAAAGACTCCATGTTGTTTCTTTGATAGGCCTATTTTACTCATTCCTGCTATCTACTGTGATCTCAGTTACAAGATTTTCTGTTAAAGGCAGAAGCCCCTTGCTAAAATAAGTTTTTCATATACTCAAGCTTCTTTGTCACTTACAATATAAAAAAGTGGAATTTATGGTGTTGATTATGGATCAGAAAGGCTAATGTAAACAAAACTTAAATTAAATTCATTTCTTTAATTACATCTTACATTCTAGAACCTCCCGCTGACAAAAGCATTCTTTTTTATCACAGTAATTGCAAGTCATTTGGCTATTAATCAACAATAAAATGACCTCTCCCCCCCATTTAAAGGCATGGCATACCCTTTTAAAGGCATGGCATTACGGCTAGCAGGGGGTGTCAATCAACCCGATCGTATCCTTACATTTCCGGGAATATTTCCGGTACATTTGACCGCTGCTTTGTAAATCTACCCCAATGTATTCAAATGTGTATTAACATTCAAACATTGTTATCCAGAATATGAGTTGCATACTAACAGTTACACGTGAGCAAAGAGGGGTTAATCGGGATCTGTTTGCACATGTTAGGTGTTGCGCTCGTATTACAAATTTAAAGTAAACGCAACAAATTGAGATCAATTGAAGTTAACACTCGTCGGGACAGTGCGACCTCAGAGCTCTGATTAATTTTGTCACAAAACACATAAAAAATACAATAACAGTATAGTTGCACTGATACAAGCACTATCTAATAAAATGAACCAAAGAAAACATTGCAAAAAAAGTTACAAGGACTCAAAGTTATGATGTCCTAAGTGTTAGAAAAAAAAGGGCGTTAACATAAATAAATATACATATATATATATATATATATATATATATATATAATATATATAAGTGCATTAGAGCCCTTTGCCGTAACGTAGCTGAAAACATATAAGTTTATTTATGCAATATTCATATTTAATACAATATTATAGTGTGTATTTACTGTGAATATTTCACATTCCAGTAAGGGAATATGTTCTAAGTATTTTTAAAAAGATATTCCTAAATATATCTCTGTGTATATATATATATATATATATATATATATATATATATGTATATACTGTATATGCTATATATATATATAGATATATATATACTTCCAAACAGAGCAGCACTCCAGAATCCAGAAGTTCAATCACCTGGGGTGCAACAGAAAGAATGCACAGTATCCAAAAAAGAGTGCACTCACCATGATTTTTAACACATTTTTAATCATAAATGTGAACGCTTTTGGGGAGTTTAACGCCCTTTTTCCGACATACAAAGATAATAACTTTACCCCAACACCAAACACCCCATATATAAGCGATACCACCACCACACACGCTCTCCCGAGTAGGGGGCCACCCCTGGATGATGTCACCATCTTGGGCAATGTAGGGTTACGGCACTAACTAAACAAAGGAAACATCAAACCAAAAAAGTCAAAACAGCATACATCAAATATGAAATACATCAACAGTTTAAACATTGCATCATTATTGTACAATTCTGCTACTTAAACCGGAACAGAAACAGCATCTGTACCACCAAACCAGCTAGCAAAATATCTGTAGTCATGGCAACACAATACACAAACTCGCTTGAGCTCCAATAATAGCCTACCAACACGCGAGTATATACAGACCGGATCCACTGTTAAGTGGCTAAAGAGTAAGGTTATTAGCTGTATAAACATACAGAGCAGGCGAACAGGTTATGGAGCAGCGGTCTTTGTGACCGCTGCTTCATAACTGCTGTTTCTGGCGAGTCTGAAGAATCGCCAGAAACACGGACTATCAAGCTCCATTCGGAGTTTGATAGATAGGCCCCTCAGAGTATACTGGCTAACTCTCCTTCTATGACAACGGCTTGTGTGATAGTAGTTCTTCCTTAGAATAAATCAGAAAAGAGCCACCATAGCGCAATATGTTTGTACACACATGAAAAGTAAAGTAAATAATGTATCTTGAACTCACATTTGGTGAAGCACTGCTAAGTGCTGTAATCACAGGCCAGATGTTAAGGAGTAGTCTGGTTTACTCTTTCACAGCATCAGATACATCAGGCGGGAGTGTCTTGTTCTTTGATAGGATAGAATCCAAAAAGTTTTCAAGGGTTTTTCAGTATATTAAAATACCAATTAATAGAAATCCCATAAAAAAAAATGTGTATAAAACTCAGTCTTGATAAAAATTGGTTACTTTAATATCAAAACTTAAAACACAGTGACACGTTTCTCAGTTATACACTGTTTCATCAGGCTGATATTATTACAAACATTTGTGAGGGCTTTTATACACATATGATCCAATCAAAAATTGTTACAATAATAATTGTGTTACAAAATATTTGTCTAACAATAAGGTAATCATATGTTTACCCAATATCCAGTAAATACGATAGTCGTGAATCCAAGCACACATCTTAGTCAAACAAAACTTTTGACAGTTTTTTTACAACGATTTAAAAGAGGACTATTGATAAATGAACCTATTTGCAAATCGTTATGGGTGTTAATGCTAAAAGACTCAAAGGGGAGTCACGTGGTATCATTGATAATGCCCTATTTTTGTAAGTGTTATTTATAGTTTGAACTAATAAACTATATAGTGATAAAAAAAAATAATAAACAATAAGTAGTGTAGTGTAATTTCTCCCTTAAAGGGACAGTCTAGTCCAAAAAAACCTTTCATGATTCAGATAGGGCATGTAATTTTAAACAATTTTCCAATTTACTTTTATCACCAATTTTTGTTTGTTCTCTTGGTATTCTTAGTTGAAAGTTTAACTTAGGAGGTTCATATGCTAATTTCTTAGAATTTGAAGGCCGCCTCTTAAGAATGCATTTTAACAGGTTTTTCACCACTAGAGGGTGTTAGTTCATGTTTTTCATATAGATAACACTGTGCTCGTGCACGTGAAGTTACCTGGGAGCCATCACTGATTGGCTAAACTGCAAGTCTGTCAAAAGAACAAATAAAGGGGCAGTCTGCAGAGGCTTAGATACAAGATAATCGCAGAGGTAAAAAATATATAAATATAACTGTGTTGGTTATGCAAAACTATGGAATGGGTAAACAAGGGATTATCTATCTTTTAAAACAATAACAATTCTGGTGTAGACTGTCCCTTTAATGTTCAGTTAGATATACCTTGGGTATAAATTGTAACTGCAAAAGTGTGATAAGAACAATAAGTTTCTGTGTCATTCTATACTGTCGCTTAATTAAGTGACTAATCTGTGTGTAGTGAGTTACAAAGGGCCCTGGTGTATCTGATGCTGTGAAAGAGTAAACCAGACTACTCCTAAACATCTGGCCTGTGATTACAGCACTTGGCAGTGCTTCACCAAATGTGAGTTCAAGATCTATTATTTACTTTACTTTTCTTGTGTGTACAAACATATTGCGCTATGGTGGCTCTTTTCTGATTTATTCTAAGGAAGAACTACTATCACACAAGCCGTTGTCATAGAAGGAGAGTTAGTCAGTATACTCTAAATCTCTGGCCTGCCTATATAGCACTTGACAGTGCTTTTCCAAATGTGAGTGCACCCTTTTCACTTATCATCATTTCATTCATTTTGAACATACTACTCTATGGGCGCCTTCTTTTTGTTTGTTTATCTATAGGTATACCATATATAAATTGGCATACAATGGGGCCACATTCGACCTCATCGCTGTCCCTTGCAGTTGCAGAAAGAACTGATTTTTTAATTTAAAATCATTTGTTTTCAGACACAACTCCAACATATGTATCAATACCTCAACCGGAGGACCCACATAAGGGTATTTTAACAAATATTGTCATGTTGCCAAAATACCATCAGTGTACGGTATAACGGTATATAAGTTATACTACTGTACTACTTATGACTTCAGCCTATTTGTGGATCAACAGAGATTCCAATGACAACTGAGATTGAAAGAGAAATTCCAGTTTAAACTATCTGATACAGAGACCTTTCGTAAAAAAAATCTAAGTTTGAGCCTGCTTCCCATAATGCTAGCATATGTACATATGCACGGCTCATACATTCCGGGATGGAGCAATCTATCAAAGAACATAAACAGAGCACCTTCAATAATTTGAACAGTGAGGAGAGCATTGCCTTGAAGCCCCTGTCCGTGGATAGTTCAATTATCATTAGGGAAGCAGATAAGTGTGGGGCTTTGGTCCTACTCAACTATAGTGACTATAGGACTGAGATCCTGAAACAACTGAGTGATTTCTTGACCTATTCCAAGCTTCCTAGTTACCCTACTTTGAGTTTCAAAATTGAAATAGACACTTACCTAAAGGAACAATACTCGGTAAAAACAATCTTGATTTTCTGACAGTCACTTATCCAAGAATTCCCATTCTGTACACCTTGCCAAAGATTCACAAAAGTCTATCCAATCCACCAGGCAGGCCAATTGTGTCTGCGGTTGGTTCTTTACTTCAACCAATTGCTAAATGTGTGGATCATTTCATGCAACTCAGGTTGAGTGCGAGGAGAGGGATCTGCTGGTGACGCTTGATGTCACGAGCGTATATGCCGTTATACCGCACACTGATGGTATTTTGGCTACACAAAATTTGTTAAAATACCCTTATGTGGGTCCTCCGGTTGAGGTGTTGATACATATGTTGTAGTTGTGTCTGAAAAAAAATATTTTAAATTTCAAAATCAGTTCTTTTTGCAACTGCAAGGGACGGCGATGGGGCCGAATGTGGCCCCATCGTACGCCAATTTATATATGGCTTGTTTCAAAACACAGGATACAGATCTGTTCAAATTAAATACTACAGAGCTACATTGATGATTTGCTACTCATTTGGGGTGGCTCGTAACAGGAATTAGAAGAATGGTACAACCTACTGAATGGTTCCAATTCTGCTTTGAAGTTCAGATGCAGTCTTCTGAAAGTCGAATTGAATTTCTGGACATATGTCTGTATAAAGAACAGAATACACTCCATTCTACTCTGTTTAGAAAACTCACTCTTGGAATATACTTCTTGTCGCCCTCCAGCATTAAAAAAGGGCTTTACCTAAGTCCCAATTACAAAGAGTCATCCGTAACATCTCTGAGGAGAATAACAAGGAGAAACAACTTCTTGAGATGGAGAATAGGTTTATCCAGAGAGGATACCCTCCAAAATTGCTTAAAACACAGACTCAAGCACTGCTACAGGGTCTGGAAAACTTGAGTAAATTCAATACTGTGGAACGTATGACTTTTATGACCACCTATACTGGCGATAAAAAGTTTATTGATAGGCACCTTAGGGATAATTGGCATATCATTTCCACAGATAATTTCCTTCCATTTTGACATATGCCTCCACCCAGAATTGGATTCAGGCGTTCAAGATCCGTGAAGGGATATTTTGGTTAAAACGGATCCATAATAAAGTTATAATAAAAGTTCCTGGCTAAAAATGGAGAAGAAGGGGGTGTTCCATTGCATTGGTTGAACCACCTGCAGTGGAATGATAACAGGGCAATATTTTACCCACCCACATAAACAGCAAAAATTCTTCCACAAGCATAGAATGACATATATGACCACCTACATTGTATATTTGCTACATTGCATTTATGATTTGTTTTATGTGGGAAAAACCACTGATGACTTAAGCACCTGGATGGCCAATCATCACTCAGCCATAAGGACAGCCCTGGTTAGGGGTACCTCAGACCAACCTGTGGTCTGCCACTTTACTGAAAAGAAACACACAGTAAAAGACCTCAGCTATACCATCATTGATCATGTCCCCCCACTGACAAGGGGAGTGACCAGACATACTATGCTGCTGAGAAGAGAGACATGCTGGACTTTTGTGCTGGACACATTGATTCCAAACTGGTTGAATACCCAACTAGACTGGCAGGTTTGCCTATAGATTATAATTTCTACCATACTAATCTCTCCTAGCATCTACTAATTTTTTGATAATTTTTTTTAAAAATGCTTATCTCATGGTTTGGAGACTACCATATGGTTAGGCTTATGGTTGTTTAGACAGATAATTATGATTGCCTGTCTAATTTTTCCTTGTTATAGTAGCTATTAGCATAGCTAGAATAGCAAAAATTAGATTAATAATAATGTCTGGGATTTTTATAGCCTCTAACCGTATTAACTGCCCCCCTAACTGTAGTGCCTTGCTTTTTACAATATATTGTATGTTGTGTATTATATTGTATATATTTTTGATCTAACCTGGTTTCCCATTGGGGTGTAATTCACATTGTGCTGTTTTTGATTGGTAGGTTAGCAATACACCCAGTGGCTGTGGTTTGTTTGCCCCTGTGGTGTCTGACATTGATTGGTCAAATTTATTTTCCTCTCCTTTGTTCGGCTGTTGCTGTTAGTTTGGCATATTGCTCCTGGGTGTGTTGCGTTCCTGCTTATCATTGATCCGTTACGATTAAGGTTAGCTTTACCATGCTGATCTTGATATAATGTTTATACAGCTAATAACCTTACTCTTTAGCCACCGAACAGTGGATCCGGTCTGTATATACTCGCATGTTGGTAGACTATTATTGAAGCTCATGCGAGTTTGTGTATTGTGTTGCCATGACTACATTTTTTTTTGCTAGTTGGCTTGCGGTACAGATGCCGTTACTGTTCTGGTTTAAATAGCAGAATTGTACAATAATGATGCAATGTTTAACCCCTTAGTGACCAGAGCACTTTTCCATTTTCTGTCCGTTTGGGACCAAGGCTATTTTTACATTTTTGCGGTGTTTGTGTTTAGCTGTAATTTTCTTCTTACTCATTTACTGTACCCACACATATTATATACCGTTTTTCTCGCCATTAAATGGAATTTCTAAAGATACCATTATTTTCATCATATCTTATAATTTACTATAAAAAAATGATAAAATATGAGGAAAAATTGGAAAAAACACACTTTTTCTAACTTTGACCCCCAAAATCTGTTACATATCTAAAACCACCAAAAAACACCCATGCTAAATAGTTTCTAAATTTTGTCCTGAGTTTAGAAATACCCAATGTTTACATGTTCTTTGCTTTTTTTGCAAGTTATAGGGCCATAAATACAAGTAGCACTTTGCTATTTCCAAACCATTTTTTTCCAAAATTAGCGCTAGTTACATTAGAACACTGATATCTTTCAGGAATCCCTGAATATCCCTTGACATGTATATATTTTTTTTTAGTAGACATCCCAAAGTATTGATCTAGGCCAATTTTGGTATATTTCATACCACCATTTCACCGCCAAATGCGATCAAATACAAAAAATTGTTCACTTTTTCACAATTTTTTTCACAAACTTTAGGTTTCTCACTGAAATCATTTACAAACAGCTTCTGCAATTATGGCATAAATGGTTGTAAATTCTTCTCTGGGATCCCCTTTGTTCAGAAATAGCACACATATATGGCTTTGGCGTTGCTTTTTGGTAATTAGAAGGCCGCTAAATGCCACTGCGCACCACAAGTGTATCATGCCCAGCAGTTAAGGGGTTAATTAGGGAGCTTTTAGGGAGCTTGTAGGGTTAATTTTAGCTTTAGTGTAGTGTAGTAGACAACCCCAAGTATTGATCTAGGCACATTTTGGTATATTTCATGCCACCATTTCACCGCCAAATGCGATCAAATTAAAAAAAAACGTAAAATTTTTCACAATTTTAGGTTTCTCACTGAAATCATTTACAAACAGCTTGTGCAATTATGGCACAAATGGTTGTAAATGCTTATCTGGGATCCCCTTTGTTCAGAAATAGCAGACATATATGACTTTGGCGTTGCTTTCTGGTAATTAGAAGGCCACTAAATCCTGTTGCGCCTCACACGTGTATTATGGCTAGCAGTGAAAGGGTTAATTAGGGAGTTTGTAGTGAGCTTGCAGGGTTAATTTTAGCTTTAGTGTAGAGATCAGCCTCCCATCTGACACATCCCACCCCCTGATCCCTCCCAAACAGCTCCCTTCCCTCCCCCACCCCACAATTGTCCCCGCCATCTTAAGTACTGGCAGAAAGTCTGCCAGTACTAAAATAAAAGGGTTTTAAAAAAAAAATGAAATTCTTTTTTAGCATATTTACATGTGCTACTGTGTAGGATCCCCCCCTTAGCCCCCAACCTCCCTGATCCCCCCCAAAACCGCTCTCTAACCCTCCCCTCTGCCTTATTGGGGGCCATCTTGGGTACTGGCAGCTGTCTGCCAGTACCCAGTTTACAATAAAAAGTGCTTTTTTTGTCTTTGGTTTTTTTTTTCTGTAGTGTAGCTTCCCCCCCCCCCCACCCCCACCCCCCACAGACAAACCCCCACCACCTTGCTGATTATTTAAATTTTCGATATTTTTTATCTTTTTATTTTCAAATTTTCTGCAGTGTAGCGGTTCCCACCCGCTCCCTCCCCGTGCACGCGCCCGCCCCCACCCTCCCGTGCACGCGCGCGTGCCCGTGCGCGCCCCCAGCCACCCCCGCCCACGATCCCGCCCCCCCTTCACATCCACATGGCCATCGATGGCCGCCACCCGCCTCCCGGTCCGGCTCCCACCCACCAACGCAGGTAGCCACCGATCTCCGGTGCAGAGAGGGCCACAGAGTGGCTCTCTCTGCACCGGATTACTTAAAAAGGTTATTGCAGGATGCCTCCATATCGAGGCATCACTGCAATAACCGGAAAGCAGCTGGAAGCGAGCAGGATCGCTTCCAGCTGCTTTCCACACTGAGGACGTGCAGGGTACGTTCTCAGGCATTAACTGCCTTTTTTCTGAGGACGTACCCTGCACGTCCTCAGTCGTTAAGGGGTTAAACTGTTGATGTATTTCGTATTTGATGTATGCTGTTTTTACTTTTTTGGTTTGATGTTTCCTTTATTTAGTTTAGTGCCGTAATCCTGCATTGCCCGAGATGGTGACATCATCCAGGGGTGGCGACCCTACTTGGGAGAACGTGTATGGTGGGGGTATTGCTTATATATGGGTTGTTTGGTGTTGGGGTAAGTTTGTTATCTTTGTATGTCTAAAGAAGGGGTTCAACTCCCCGAAAACGTTCACATTTATAATTAAAAATATGTTAAAAATCCTGGTAAGTGCACTCTTTTTTGGATGCTATATATATATATATATATATATATATATATATATATATATATATATACAGTGTATATATATATATATATATATATATATATATATATATATACAAAAGAGACATGGTGCACTCCAAACTTCACTACTAGAGCCTTGGGTGCAGCAAACAAAATGCACAATCCTGAAGAAAAAGTGCACTCCAAAGGTCTTAATATAACTTCCACTTTAATGTGTTAACGTTTTCGAGCCTGCTCGTCCCCAGACAGACAGAAATTGAACAGTTACACTTACTGCCACCATAACTTTATACACAGCACACCTGAGCATCACGCTCTACACGGTAGACCCTCCCAGAAGTGGGAGTAGTCAGCCGTGTCAACGTAACTCTTCAAAACAAAAACACCTAAAACAGTGATATATAACTTTTTAACCAACTAAAATGCAGATAATACAACAGTACAGTAAACAAACACCAAATATATAAGGCATTCACAATACTTATGATAAATTGTTGCCAGTTCGTACGCTACACAGTAACCATAGGAACTGTCAACAAAACCGCTGTCAGAAAAATTGCGGAGCTGAAAATTTATCATAAGTATTGTGAATGCCCTTCATATTTGTCTCCGCTGGTTTGAAGTGCACTTTTTCTTCAGGATTATATATATATATATATATATATATATATATAAATATATATATATAAAAAATATATATATATATATATATATATATATATATACTAATGATAACTGATAGCTATTATTTTGGTAGCATGCTCCATAGAATCTATGGAGAGAAGTTAATGCATTCATTATATCTAAAATACTGAAGTTAGCATATCTGAGTCTTTGTCTCTTGCGCTAGATTTTTACTTTCAACTTGTAATATGTGCGTTAACCTGACTAAACTTGCTAAACTTTTATCTTGAGTGCAGTATTTTTATCACACGTTACAAAATATTACAAAAGCTTGCAAAGTACACAAAAGCTGTCTCAAAACTAGAAGGTTGGAAGGAATCCTAGCAGCACTGGGCTAGATAACATCTGGAAGTAGACATAAAATGTGCCACAGCCTGTAATGTAGATTTTTTTTTTAACTTCCAGTAAAGTGTACAACCGAAATGTGATTTATATTAGGATAAAAAGGGTAACCAACAGTGGGTCATAATCTAAAACTGGAGGATAATAGGTTCAGGGGTAATTTGCAGAAGCACTTTCAGAAAGGGTAGTTGAGTGCTTTTCTGTGTGAGAATGTGTGTGTATGTGACAGTATTTGTGTGGGTAAGTGTATTTCTGTGTGAGAAGAGAATGTGTGTGTCTGAGAGTTTGTGTGTGTGTGAGAGAGAGTTTCTGTGTGTTTTGTCTTAGCTTGTGTGTTTTGTTTGTTTCTAAGTGTTCCTGCAAGTGTATAGGAATGTTTCTGTGTGTGTGTCTGAGTGTTTCTGTATTTGTGATTGTTTGTGTGTGTGTGTTTGTGAGAGATGAGTATTTCTGTGTTGTGAGAATGTTTTTGTGTGTCTGAGTTTTTTTGTTAGAATGTTTCAGTGTATGTGTATGTGTGTGTATGTATGTAAGAGGTTGTGTGTGTGTGTGTGTGTGTATGAAGGGGGGCCCATCATGGATTCTTGCACCAAGGCCCAGATGTTGTGAGTTTTTTTTGTTAGAATGTTTCAGTGTATGTATGTGTGTGTGTATGTATGTATGTAAGATGTTGGGTGTGTGTGTGACAGTATTTGTGTGTGTAAGTGTATTTCTGTGTGAGAAGATAATGTGTGTGTCTGAGAGTTTGTGTGGGTGTGTGAGTGAGAGTTTCTGTGAGTTTTGTCTTAGCTTGTGTGTTTTGTTTGTTTCTAAGTGTTCCTGCAAGTTTATAAGAATGTGTCTGTGTGTGTGTGTGAGTGTTTCTGTATTTGTGATTGTTTGTGTTTGTGTGTTTGTGAGAGATGAGTATTTCTGTGTTGTGAGAATGTTTTTGTGTGTCTGAGTTTTTTTGTTGTTAGAATGTTTCAGTGTATGTATGTGTGTGTATGTATGTAAGAGGTTGTGTGTGTGTGTGTGTGTATGAAGGGGGCCTATCATGGATTCTTGCACCAAGGCCCAGATGTTTCTACACTTATAAGTAGGCTGTTCAGTTAAAGGATTATAAGTATCTATACACATAATATAACGACCACATAGGTACACGCCTATGAATAGACTTGCTGATATGGGTCCCCCAGCACTTTGGCCCTGGTGCCACTGCAAATGTTGCACTAATGGTGCTCATAAACTATTTAAATGACAAAAATATGTTTGTCTTTATTTATATTTAGTTGTACCCAATGGGACTTTCTATTCCCCCTTTTCTCACTGTTACAATATAATTTACTGTATCAATATCAAATGATCTATTCAAATATCAATTCCCCTAGACTTACATAGATTTCCAGGGGAATTAACCTTTCCGGAAATAGAAGTTATGAAGCAGCGGTCTAAGATAAAAACAAGGATAAATGGAGATCTGAACTTAAAGGTACAGTCATACATAGATGAATTTCCTCTTTGAATAGAAACATATGTACAATATTCATGTATTGGTGAAAATGATTCTAGTAAAAATTATCACTGTTTTAGTGTTAGCATTTTTCTTTTCACGTGCATGTGAAGCATAGCTTGATATTCTTAGTGCACCAGCATTTAAAATGTGGCAGCTGCCCAGAGCACCAGGGGGGCTTGTATCATGTCAGCTATTAACAAATTGAGTCATTACCAGATGGTACAAGCTCTCTAAGCAAGTGCTGCGTTTAAAATGCTGGTGCACGGTGCATACTTAAATACACTTTTGAAACAGCTATAACTTGTAATAGTAGCATTTTTGCTAATACATGTCTATTACAAACATGCTTCTGTTCAAAACTGAAATGTACCCAAAAAAATGATACCCCCACATTATCCTACAGGAATTGTAAGGGTGAGTTGGCTAAAGAGACTAAACCATAAACCTGCATTCATTTTGACTATTTTTAGTTACTTACATAGTCATTGCTTTGTCACTAAATTAAGCCACTCAGCATTTGTCACTGGCCTTTAATTTATATGCAACAAGTAATTCCCTGAATGTTGCTTTCACTACACCTTACCACATTCAGTTTTTTCCATCCCCACTCAAGTATATGTTGAGCAAATGGGGTCCCTTCTCCCACATAACAATACTCTTCTAAGTTAAAATCGAAGCTGTACATATAGAATGTAAATAAGGTGGTATAATCTTTTGTTCAAGATGTTCAGCTGTTTTGTGATCTTGCCTTGCACAGTTATTACATTAGCGGAGGTACTGTGTGAGTCAACTTTAGTCCATGACTGTGCACAAGTGTTTAGTTATATATGGCCGCAGTGCTTTATACAGTTATACATTGTTGCAAATAGTTCTGCCCTCTAGTGCTCAACAATATATAACAATATTACAAATATTGTTGCAAACACTTTTCTGCTATATAGCACATAAGACCTGTGCACTTTCTTTAGCCTACCTTGATATGCTCTTCAACAAGGGATACCAATGAAAATGAAGTAAACTTGATACTAAAAATATATTGGAAACTTGTATAAAAACCCATTAAAGTTTAACTTTGACTGTAATGTCCCTTTAAGCTTTAAGGCAGTATTATGTCTTACCCTCCCTGGCATCTGCCTTTCTGCTTGGTTACCACACTCTGGGCTAGATTACAATTTGAGTGCTCGCTTCTGTGCACTTGCGTTTGGACAAAATTGTGACTCTACTGGTGCATCCGTAATTTTACTCATATTACAAGTAAATGTGATTGCGCCGTCACAATCATGATTTGCGCTTCTGGAAAGCTGGTGTCAACCAAAGCGCAACAAACCTAAAAAGTTGCACAAAACACATCAAAAATACATTAGATAGTACAATAACACTCATATTAACAGTCTGATAAAAATTATAAAAACATTTTATTGCATTAAAAAGTTAAAAGGGGTCAGGTATGTTACATAGGGATCCATTGGGACACATTTATTATTATTTTTATCTCTTAAAATATATATGTATACAAATGTATACATATATATGTATGTATGTATTTATATGTGTATATATGTATGTATTTATATGTGTATATATGTATGTATTTATATGTGTATATATGTATGTATTTATATGTGTATATATGTATGTATTTATATGTGTATATATGTATGTATTTATATGTGTATATATGTATGTATTTATATGTGTATATATGTATGTATTTATATGTGTATATATGTATGTATTTATATGTGTATATATGTATGTATTTATATGTGTATATATGTATGTATTTATATGTGTATATATGTATGTATTTATATGTGTATATATGTATGTATTTATATGTGTATATATGTATGTATTTATATGTGTATATATGTATGAATGTACATATATAAATACAAAAATATATAAGTATACATTTGTATACATTTATACATATATATTGTTGTGATAGGGGTTACATGAGCTGTGGTTGTGTGGCTGTCTGCATGAAAAAGAGGCTTTGTTGAACTCTAGGGGTGCTCATTAGCAACTGTGCTTTGCAAGCACCAATGCGATTGCAAAGTTGCGAAAAAATAGCTTTCAACCCAAATTCTTGCACTCAGTACCGCTCACTTAAATAAAATAAAAAAAAATTAACACAGATTATGGGTTCACTGTAGAGCAAAGTTGCTCTCTAGCCCTCTATGTATAGTGTGTGCTTTATATGGGGCATCATTAGGGGAGAGACCCCAAGCCCCCACAATGCATAAATTTGATAGTTTTCCCACTTGAAATTAAATGGTGAAGAATAATGTTGCTGTATATTTTGCCCACATTTCAATAGCAAACTGAAGAACAGCAATGGCTCTCCTTTTTTTCCATATTTTTTTTTAATTGCCCTAAAATAATAATACTTATGGGAAAAAAAACCTAAAGCACCTCCTGTGTTTGTTTAAACAGATTGCTTGGGGTATAATGATGCTGCAGTGCTTGCCAGAAATAGTATTTAGATACAATTCCTAAGCAGAGTGTGTTTCTGCGCATCTATGTGCTTATGTACTTTTTATGCAAATTCCTACCAGTTTCCTACTGTAATGGTATCATAAAATGTCATGAGATTATTTGCCAGAGAAAAGTGAGATTAGCACATAAAGTAAACAATGTAGTTTTAGCAACTTGGAGGATTTCTACAAAAAAAAGCTTTTTGTTTATTTCCCAGGTTTTTATCACTCAGCTGTTTTCTCAGCACCTTATTTTTTTACAAACCATACGGCATTCCAGATGTGTACATTATATATCCCTTTTGGGTATTATACGAGATTAGTGATGAGAGATATATAGCTATTACCTTACGTTCTGTACCCTAAGTTTGCAGTTTGCTGTATTTCCTTTTAACTTGCAGGTAATACTGACAGTAAATCACAAAAACTAGGTATATAATTCTGCATACGGACTGCCTAAAGGCAGGCACTGTTTTTAAACAAACTAAGATTCTGCAAACCATGCTGACAATTCTATTCTTTCAAACTGTTATTGAAAAATATGTTCCCAGCAGTGAAAAAGTTTTTAACTGGCCTACATGTACTTTTCAAAAACTCTCACTGCTTGTAAGGCTTTGAGAATTGCTTTGTCTAAAATAAAAAATAAATAAAAAAAAATTACTACCTGAACTTTCATCTGGAAAGCCTCAGGGATGCATAATACACTACTATTATTGTTCTGTTTTAGCTGGCTGGTTGCCTTCAAGAAATTCATTTATTGTCACACTGTCACAAATTACATCATTAGGACTGCACCACTAAATAAATGTGAAAGACATTTTTGACAGATCCAAGCACTTTGTCACTAATCTATCAAAAAAATAAAATCTTTTGAAAATACTACAGCACAGTTGGAAGTTTTTTTTTTTTTTTTCAAGTGAATGTTTCGTCATGACTCTTATTTTTGTTATCAATCATGTCATTATGGTTTTAGGGTCTTTATGTTTGCACTGAGTAGTACTGTACTTGGGAAGTATTATTCCTGTAGCAAATATGTCAGCAATATTCGTTTTAAACTTCTGTCTAACACTATTTAGCTATGAAATGTACAGTTAACTTTGATTCTATTAAAATTAGAATAATAAGAATAATTGTAATGTGAAATATTTACAGAAAATACAAAGTATACCACTTTATTACATATGAATATTGCATAAATATGTTATTACATGTTTTCATCTATTTAACTGCAAAGGGCTCCATGCACTTATATATATGTCTGTGTATGTGTACATATGTATTTCTGTGTTTATATGTGTGTATATGTGTACATATGTATTTATGTGTTTATATGTCTGTGTATGTGTACATATGTATTTATGTGTTTATATGTGTGTATATGTGTACATATGTATTTATGTGTTTATATGTGTGTATATGTCTGTAAATGTAAATATATATATATATATATATATATATACAGTATATATATATATATATATATATATATACACACACACATATAAATACATAAATACAGTACATATGTACATATATATATATACACACACACATATAAATACATAAATACAGTACATATGTACATATATATATATATATATATATATATATATATATATACACAGATATGAATACATAAATACAGTATATATATATATATATATATATATATATATATATATATACACACACACACATATAAATACATAAATACAGTACATATGTACATATATATATATATATATATATATATATACACACATATAAATACATAAATACAGTACATATGTACATATATATATATATATATATATATATATATATGCACACACACATATATAAATACATAAATACAGTACATATGTACATATATATATATATATATATATATATATATATATATATATATATAGACATGTATATGTATATATCTCAATGTTAAAGCCTTTTGCCTGCTTTTTTTTTTTTACAACTTCTGAGACCTAACTTTTGTGTGCATTTTATTTTTAATTAGATTGTGTTAATATGAGTGTAAGTGTACTTTGTAATGTATTTTTTATGTGTTTTGTGAACCTTTTTTGTTTCGCAGAACAGTCAACCAAATCTCTGAGAATGTGATAATCATTATAGCGTAAAATTATAGCGCATCCACAGCTCTTCGACACCGGGATGAAGAAAGAAGATGCCCCCACGATGGATCAAGATGTCGCCGCCTGGATGAAGACGTTTCGCTGCGTGGAGGAAGATTTCCTGGGGTTAGTGTAAGGTTTTTTTTTATTTTTTTGGAGTGTTTTTTTTTTAGATTAGGGATTTATTGGGCACTTTTAAATTAGCTGAATGCCCTTTTAAGGGCAGCAAAAGAGCTAAATGCCATTTTAAGGGCAATGCCTATACAAATGCCCCTTTAGGGGCAATGGGTAGCTTAGGATTTTTGTAGCCTTAGGTTTTTTTTTATTTTGAGGAGTTGTTTGGGTGGGGGGGGGGGTTACTTTAGGGGGGACTTTCTATTTTTTTATGGTAAAAGAGCTGTTTAACTTAGGGCAATGCCCTACAAAAGGCCCTTTTAAGGGCTATTGGTTGTTTATTCTTAGGTTAGGGGGTGTTTTTATTTGGGTGGCATTTTTGTTTTTATAGGGCTATTAGATTAGGTGTAATTTTTATTATTTTGGATAATTTAATTTTTTCTTAGTATTAGGTTTATTTAAATCTATAATTTAGGCTTTTTATTTTTTTGTAGTGTTAGGTTTTTTTAAACATGTAATTTAGGATTTTTAATTGGTAGTTTATATTATTTTATTAGAATAGTTATGTTAGGTTAATTTTTAGTTTAATCTTAGTTTGTTTTTTTATTTCACAGGTAAATTTTTATTTATTTTAGGATAGTTTTATTGTAACTTTTAATTTAAAGTTAGGGGGTGCTAGCTGTTTTTGATCTTGCCTTGCACAGTTATTAAATTAGCTGAGGTACTATGTGAGGCAACTTTAGTCCATGACTGTGCACATGTGTTTAGTTATATATGGCCGCAGTGCTTTATACAGTTATACATTGTTGCAAATAGTTCTGCCCTCTAGTGCTCAACAATATATAACAATATTACAAATATTGTTGCAAACACTTTTCTGCTATATAGTACATAAGACCTGTGCACTTTCTTTAGCCTACCTTGATATGCTCTTCAAAAAGGGATACCAATGAAAATGAAGTAAGCTTGATACTAAAAATATATTGGAAACTTGTATAAAAACCCATTAAAGTTTAACTTTTACTGTAATGTCCCTTTAAGATTTAAGGCAGTATTATGTCTTACCCTCCCTGGCATCTGCCTTTCTGCTTGGTTACCACACTCTGGGCTAGATTACAATTTGAGTGCTCGCTTCTGTGCACTTGCGTTTGGACAAAATTGTGACTCTACTGGCGCATCCGTAATTTTACTCATATTACAAGTAAATGTGATTGCGCCGTCACAATCTTGATTTGCGCTTCTGGAAAGCTGGTGTCAACCAAAGCGCAACAAACCTAAAAAGTTGCACAAAACACATAAAAAATACATTAGATAGTACAATAACACTCATATTAACAGTCTGATAAAAATTATAAATACATTTTATTGCATTAAAAAGTTAAAAGGGGTCAGGTATGTTACATAGGGATCCATTGGGACACATTTATTATTATTTTTATCTCTTAAAATATATATGTTTATAAATGTATACATATATATGTATGTATTTATATGTGTATATATGTATGTATTTATATGTGTATATATGTATGTATTTATATGTGTATATATGTATGTATTTATATGTGTATATATGTATGTATTTATATGTGTATATATGTATGTATTTATATGTGTATATATGTATGAATGTACATATATAAATACAAAAATATATAAGTATACATTTATACATATGTATTGTTGTGATAGGGGTTACATGAGCTGTGGTTGTGTGGCTGTCTGCATGAAAAAGAGGCTTTGTTGAACTCTAGGGGTGCTCATTAGCAACTGTGCTTTGCAAGCACCAATGCGATTGCAAAGTTGCGAAAAAATAGCTTTTAACACAAATTCTTGCACTCAGTACCGCTCACTTAAAAAAAAATAAAAAAATTAACACAGATTATGGGTTTACTGATATACACACACATATAAATACATACATACAGTACATATATATATATATATATATATATATATATATATATACACACACATATATACATAATTACAGTACATATATATATATATATATATATATATATATACATATACACACACACATATAAATACATAAATACAGTACACATATATATATATATATATATATTTACACACACACATATAAATACATAAATACAGTACATATGTATATATATATATATATACACACACACATATAAATACATAAATACAGTACATATGTACATATATATATATATATATATATATATATATATATATACACATATGAATACATAAATACAGTACATATCTACATATATATATATATACACACACACATATGAATACATAAATACAGTACATATGTACATATATATATATATACACACACATATAAATACATAAATACAGTACATATATATATATACATATATATATACACACATATGAATACATAAATACAGTACATATGTACATATATATATATATATATATATATATATATATATATATATATAGACATGTATATGTATATATCTCAATGTTAAAGCCGTTTGCCTGCTTTTTTTTTTTTTACAACTTCTGAGACCTAACTTTTGTGTGCATTTTATTTTTAATTAGATTGTGTTAATATGAGTGTACGTGTACTTTGTAATGTATTTTTTATGTGTTTTGTGAACCTTTTTTGTTTCGCAGAACAGTCAACCAAATCTCTGAGAATGTGATAATCATTATAGCGTAAAATTATAGCGCATCCAAAGCTCTTCGACACCGGGATAAAGAAAGAAGATGCCCCCACGATGGATCAAGATGTCGCCGCCTGGATGAAGACGTTTCACCGTGTGGAGGAAGATAGATGTCCAGACTTCAGGAACTGTGAGTAGATTTCCTGGGGTTAGTGTAAGGTTTTTTTTTTTTTTGGAGTGTTTTTTTTTAGATTAGGGATTTATTGGGCACTTTTAAAATAGCTGAATGCCCTTTTAAGGGCAATGCCCATACAAATGCCCCTTTAGGGGCAATGGGTAGCTTAGGATTTTTGTAGCCTTAGGTTTTTTTTTATTTTGAGGGGTTGTTTGGGTGTGGGGGGGTTACTTTAGGGGGGACTTTCTATTTTTTTATGGTAAAAGAGCTGTTTAACTTAGGGCAATGCCCTACAAAAGGCCCTTTTAAGGGCTATTGGTAGTTTATTCTTAGGTTAGGGGGTGTTTTTATTTGGGTGGCATTTTTGTTTTTATAGGGCTATTAGATTAGGTGTAATTTTAATTATTTTGCATAATTTAATTTTTTCTTAGTATTAGGTTTATTTATATTTATAATTTAGGCTTTTTATTTTTTTGTAGTGTTAGGTTTTTTTAAACATGTAATTTAGGATTTTTAATTGGTAGTTTATATTATTTTATTAGAATAGTTATGTTAGGTTAATTTTTAGTTTAATCTTAGTTTGTTTTTTATTTCACAGTTAACTTTTTATTTATTTTAGGATAGTTTTATTGTAACTTTTAATTTAAAGTTAGGGGGTGCTAGGTTTAGGGGTTAACAGTTTAATTTAGTGTTTTTTTTTTCGATGTGGGGGGCCAGCGATTTAGGGGTTAATAGGTTTAGTTTATTAGCTACGATGTGGGGGATGGCGGTTTAGGGGTTAATAGGTTTATTATAGTATTTGCAATGCAAGAGGGTGGCGGTTTAGGGGTTAATAGGTAGTTTATGGGTGTTAGTTTACTTTGTAACATTTTAGTTATGAGTTTTGTAAAATCCATAACTACTGGTCTCAGATCGTGGAATGGCTCACAGCGGTATAGGCTGTAACTCAAGCATTTTAGCCAAAACGCAGAACCTGTAATATGGTGCTATGGAAAATACCTCACTCAAACGTAATTTTTTGAGTGTGGAATGGAGAGTTGCGTAAAGACTAAAATGCTTGCAATATAACTATACTGCCACTACTTGTAATATGCATTACCTGCCATACCATGCGCAATGGCTGATTTTTCAGTGGTATAGCCATACTGCACCCTAACACAACACTTGTAATTTAGCTGAATGTTTCCAAATTATTTCTGTTATCAAATTTACTTCATTATTTGTTTAAGAAAATACCTAGGTAGATAGTGTGCACATGTTTGGAGACCTATGGCATCAGTTTGTAAGAATGTTTCTGAGCACTAAAGGCGCAATCCGATATACGGCGCAGGTTTTCGGCGCAAGCATGGAAACCTGCGCCGCCCGTAGTTTCACCTCGCACATCGGGCTATCACATATACGGCGCCGACAGTTGCTAGAGTGCCGTAAGTCGGACAAACTAGCGATGTCCAGAAATAAGCGTAAGTACAAATTTCTGGAGTCGCCAGTGATTTACGGCACTTTAGAAACTGCCGCCGCCTAAAAAAACTAACTAAAGTCTTAAATCTCCCGTAACTGTCTAACACGCCTCCCAAAAATAGCCCGGCACGTATACCCCTCTATCCTTAATACCCCCTCTCACTCCTAACAGTAAATGTATTAACCCCTAGACCGACAACCCCCCACAATGCAAATAGTGATGTCTCTAAATGTTCGCCAGAGAACAGTTCCCGGCGAACTTAGCTTGTTCGCGTTCGCCGCGGAGGGCGAACATATGCGATGTTCGATCCGCCCCCTATTCGTCATCATTGAGGAAACTTTGACCCTGTATCTCACAGCCTGCAGACCCATTTGAGCCAATCAGCAGCAGACACTCCCTCACAGACCCTCCCAGCTCCTGGGCAGCAGCCATTTTTGATTCATTACGATCTTGCATTGTTAGTGAGAGGAGGTTTAGTGCTGCTGCTGATATTATAGGGAAATAGATAGCTAGGCTAGTGTATTTAGTGTCAACTACAGTCCTGAAGGACTCATCTAATCTCTGCTGTAAGGACAGCACCCCAAAAAGCCCTTTTTAGGGCAAGAACTTCAGCCCAAAAAGCCCTTTTTAGGGCTAGAACTTCAGTCATTTTTTTTTTATTTGTAATTTTATTTGCATTTGCCTGGCTGTCAGCCTGTGTGTGAGGCTCACAGCATATACTGTGATTAGTGCCACCACTGATATCTGCTTAACATTAGTGTAAATTTTTTTAAAAAAAACTTTTAAATCATTTTGCTAGTGTAATCTAATTTCATTTTTTATCAGGCCTGTGTGTCAGGCTCACACAGCATATACTGTGGTTAATTGCTCTGTGCCAGCCTCCACTCATATCTGCTTAACATTAGTGTAAATTTTAAAAAAAACCTTTTAAATCATTTTGCTAGTGTAATCTAATTTCATTTTCTATCAGGCCTGTGTGTCAGGCTCACACAGCATATACTGTGGTTAATTGCTCTGTGCCACCACTAATATCTGCTTAACAATCATTAGTGTAAATTAAAAAAAAAAACTTTTAAATCATTTTGCTAGTGTAATTTAATTTCATTTTCTATCAGGCCTGTGTGTCAGGCTACAAAAAGAGAGAGAGAAGTTTGACAGTACCCAGCACTCACAAAACACTGTATGTAGTAACAATATGAATTGAAAACCGGATTGTGTCAAGAACTGGTTATTAAAACATAACTTTTACTATAGGTAGGATAAAAAAAGTGGTAAATAGTACCAAGTGTATAACATAGACATGTGTGAGACATACAATTAAAACTTAGGTTAAAAAAGTTCAGGACTGTGTGTGTGAGACTCAAAAACAAAATTACTTCCCTGGGTAATAGTTCAAATACACCGTACCCCTCAAGGCTCAGAGAATACACGGATTGCTCTCAAGCTAATCTAAAAAGGGGATTGACCCCAACAACATTACCTAATCTGAGCAATACTGGTATCTAGAGCAGTTGAGGAAACGGTTTATAAATGACTGTATAAGGAAGGCAATTGCCTCAACAATATTAGGTTAGAAAGGTCCCAGGTAAACACAGATTAGCAAGTCTCATGCACACAGACAACGCCTGATGCGCATTTCGCCGCTAGCACGGCTTTCTCAGAGGCTAACCAGAGTCAAGGCACCAGCCCGGTATTTGTATCGTCATTGACCAATGAAAATTGGTTCTAAGCACACACCTCTAGATGCAGCCTATCACAAGAGGCTTAACATAATTGGTTAAGAATTCATCACATGATCGTATCAGGCAAACGTCAGGCTAGTAACCTGTTGTAACATATTTCTATCTCCTGTAATATTAGTTATGCACTACATTCTTGATTGCTTCAAACTTAAGAATAGGTGTAAGGAGCATTGAGTGATGTCAGTAACCATTTCATCCTGAGACGATTTACTTACATACTTATTATATATATACTGTGGTTAATTGCTCTGTGCCAGCCACCACTCATATCTGCTTAACATTAGTGTAAATAAAAAATAAAAAAAAACTTTTAAAATCATTTTGCTAGTGTAATCTAATTTCATTTTGTATCAGGCCTATGTGTCAGGTTCACACAGCATATACTGTGGTTAATTGCTCTGTGCCACCACTGATATCTGATTAACAATCATTAGTGTAAATTTTAAAAAAAAACCTTTTAAATCATTTTGCTAGTGTAATCTAATTTCATTTTCTATCAGGCCTGTGTGTCAGGCTCACACAGCATATACTGTGGTTAATTGCTCTGTGCCACCACTGATATCTGCTTAACAATCATTAGTGTAAATTTAAAAAAAAAAAAACTTTTAAATAATTTTGCTAGTGTAATCTAATGTAATTTTCTATCAGGCCTGTGTGTCAGGCTCACACAGCATATACTGTGGTTAATTGCTCTGTGCCACCACTGATATCTGGTGTAACATTAGTGTAAAATTAAAAAAAAAAACTTTTACATCATTTTACTAGTGTAATCTAATTTCATTTTCTATCAGGCCTGTGTGTCAGGCCCACATCATATACTGTGATTAATTCTTCAGTGCCACCACTGATATCTGGTTAACATTATTTTAAATAAATAAAAAAAAAAAACTTTTACATCATTTTGCTAGTGTAATCTAATTTCATTTTCCATCAGGCCTGTGTGTCAGGCCCACATCATATACTGTGATTAATAACTCTGTTTTCCACCACTTATATCTGGTGTAACATTAGTGTAAATTTTAAAAAAAAACTTTTACATCAGTCCTCTTCTAGTGTTATTTAATTTTAGTTGCCAGGCCAGCCTGGCTGCCACTAGTGCCAGCCTGTGTGTCAGGCTGCCAGCATATACTGTGCCTACTTCCATCCTCAGTGCCACCACTCCTATCTGGTGTAACATTAGTTTAAATTTTGTAAAAAAAAACCTTTTACATCAGTCTTCTAGTGTTATTTAATTTTAGTTGCCAGGCCAGCCTGCCACTAGTGCCAGCCTGTGTGTCAGGCTGCCAGCACATACTGTGCCTACTTCTATCCTGAGTGCCACTACTCCTATCTGTTGTAACATTAGTGTAACTTTAAAAAAAAAAAAAACATTTTACATCTGTCTGCTAGTGTTATTTAATTGCAGTTGCCTGTCTGCCAATGTGTGTGCCAGGCCCACTTTCCAACTAGTGCCACAAATCATATTTGTTATAACAGTAGTGTAAATATTTTAAATAAAAACTTTTTTGACTGTGAATCATCAGTCTGCTAGTGCAATTGAATTGCTTGTCAGCGTGTGTGCCAGGCCCACTTGCCAACTAGTGCCACCAATCATATTTGTTATAACAGTATTGTAAATATTTAAAATAAAAACTTTTTTGACTGTGAAACATCAGTCATCTAGTGTAATCTAATTGCAGTTGCCTTCCTCCCAGCGTGTCCACTTGCCAACTAGTGCCACCAATCATATTTGTTATAAAAGTAGTGCAAACATTAAAATTAAAAAAATATATTTTTTGACTGTGAAACATCAGTCTGCTAGTGTAATCTAATTGAAGTTGCCTGCCTGCCAGAGTGTGTGTCAGGCCCACTTGCCAACTAGTGCCACCAATCATATTTGTTATAACAGTTTTGAAATATATTTTTTGACAGTGAATCATCAGTCTGCTAGTAAAATTGAATTGCAGTTGCCTGCCTGCCAGTGTGTGTGCCAGGCCCACTTGCCAACTAGTGCCACCAATCATATTTGTTATTACAGTAGTGTAAATATTTAAAATAAAAACTTTTTTGACTGTGAATCATCAGTCTGCTAGTGCAATTGAATTGCAGTTGCCTGCCTGCCAGCGTGTGTGCCAGGCCCACTTGCCATTTCCAACTAGTGCCACCAATCATATTTGTTATAACAGTATTGTAAATATTAAAAATAAAAACTTTTTTGACTGTGAAACATCAGTCAGCTAGTGTAATCTAATTGCAGTTGCCTTCCTCCCAGCTTGTGTGCCAGGCCCACTTGCCAACTAGTGCCACCAATCATACTTGTTATAACAGTAGTGTAAATATTTAAAATAAAAACTTTTTTGACTGAGAATCATCAGTCTGCTAGTGCAATTGAATTGCAGTTGCCTGCCTGCCTGCCAGCGTGTGTGCCAGGCCCACTTGCCAACTAGTGCCACCAATCATATTTGTTATAACAGTAGTGTAAATATTTTTTAAAAAAATCTTTTTTGACTGTGAAGAATCAGTCAGCTAGTGTAATCTAATTGCAGTTGCCTTCCTCCCAGCGTGTGTGTCAGGCCCACTTGCCAACTAGTGCCACCAATCATATTTGTTATAACAGTTTAGAAATATATTTTTTGACTGTGAATCATCAGTCTGCTAGTGCAATTGAATTGCAGTTTCCTGCCTGCCAGCGTGTGTGCCAGGCCCACTAGCCAACTAGTGCCACCAATCATATTTGTTATAACAGTATTGTAAATATTTAAAATAAAAACTTTTTTGACTGGGAATCATCAGTCTGCTAGTGCAATTGAATTGCAGTTGCCTGCCTGCCAGCGTGTGTGCCAGGCCCACTTGCCATTTCCAACTAGTGCCACCAATCATATTTGTTATAACAGTATTGTAAATATTAAAAATAAAAACTTTTTTGACTGTGAAACATCAGTCAGCTAGTGTAATCGAATTGCAGTTGCCTTCCTCCCAGCTTGTGTGCCAGGCCCACTTGCCAACTAGTGCCACCAATCATATTTGTTATAACAGTAGTATAAATATTTAAAATAAAAACTTTTTTACTGAGAATCATCAGTCTGCTAGTGCAATTGAATTGCAGTTGCCTGCCTGCCAGCGTGTGTGCCAGGCCCACTTGCCAACTAGTGCCACCAATCATATTTGTTATAACAGTAGTGTAAATATTTTTTAAAAAAAATCTTTATTGACTGTGAAGAATCAGTCAGCTAGTGTAATCTAATTGCAGTTGCCTTCCTCCCAGCGTGTGTGTCAGGCCCACTTGCCAACTAGTGCCACCAATCATATTTGTTATAACAGTAGTGTAAATATTTAAAATAAAAACTTTTTTGACTGTGAATCATCATTCTGCTAGTGCAATTGAATTGCAGTTGCCTGCCTGCCAGCGTGTGTGCCAGGCCCACTTGCCAACTAGTGCCACCAATCATATTTGTTATAACAGTATTTTAAATATTTAATAAAAAAACTTTTTTGACTGTGAAACATCAGTCTACTATAGTAATCTAATTGAAGTTGCCTGCCTGCCAGCGTGTGTCCCAGGGCCACTTGCCAAGTTAGTGACACCACTCATATTTGTTGTCACAGTACTTTTAATATTTAAAAAATAAACATTTTTGACTTTGAAACATCAGTCTGCTTTTTTGTGTCAGGCTCACAGCATATATTGTGCCCACTTGCCCAGTGCCACCACTCATATAATTTGTTTAATAGTATTGTAAGTGTACATTTAAAAAAAAAAAAGGACAGGCAGAGGCAGGCCACCCCGCAGGTGCCGTCGTGGTCGTGGTGCTGTGATTCCCTTAGACCCTACAACTATGCACAGTGTTCAGAGGCCAGGTGCCAGGGGCACAAAAAGTTCTGAGGAGGACCTAGTTGAATGGCAAACACAGGACACCCAATCTTCTATAGCTTCCGCTCCTAGTCCTAACCTTGATGCACCATCCACCTCCAGCTGTGCTTTGGGCACCTCTCAAGTGACCAGTGCCACTCGCCCGCCTGTCGCCACCACCAACACTAGCACCACAGCCACTTCACTTGATCTGTCAAAGGAGTTATTGACACATCAGTTGGAAGAAATGAGTGATGCGCAACCATCATTGACAGAGGATGTAAATAACAGTGATATGTCTCAGTCAGGCAGCATTACAGACATGAATGTACGGTGTGATGATGATGATGATGTACCCGCTGCTGCTTCCTTTGTTGATGTGTCAGATACAAGTGAAACGGTTGATGATGATGTGTCTGTGGATGTCACGTGGGTGCCCGCTAGAAGAGAAGAAGAAGAGGGGGAAAGTTCAGATGGGGAGACAGAGAGGAGGAGGAGGAGACGAGTTGGAAGCAGGGGGAGGTCATCACAAGGAGCTAGTGGCACAGTCAGACAGCATGCATCGGCACCCGGGGTCAGCCAGACAGCACGCCAATCAATGCATGCTGTTGACACCACCAGAATGCCGTCATCGCAGAGCTCAGCAGTGTGGCATTTTTTGTGTCTGCCTCTGACAACAGCGATGCCATTTGCAACCTGTGCCAAAAGAAACTGAGTCGTGGGAAGTCCAACACCCGCCTAGGTACAACTGCTTTGCAAAGGCACATGGTCTCACATCACAAACGCCGATGGGAAGAACACATGAGTAGAAGCAGCACACAAACTCAAAGCCGCCCTTCTCCTCCTGGTCCAGCATCTTCAGCCACATCAACCACTGCTGTCCTCCTTGCCCCCTCTCAACCATCCTCCACTCAGTCTCTCTTACCCAGCAGTTCCTGGTCATCTGCCTACAGTCAGGTGTCTGTCAAGGACATGTTTGAGCGTAAGAAGCCAATTTCCCAAAGTCACCCCCTTGCCTGGCGTCTGACAGCTGGCTTGTCTGAACTCTTAGCCCGCCAGCTTTTACCATACAAGCTGGTGGAGTCTGAGGCTTTCAAAAAAATTGTATCTATTGGGACACAGCAGTGGAAGGTACCTGGCAGAAATTTCTTTTCACAAAAGGCAATCCCAAACCTGTACTCGATTGTGCGAAAGGAAGTAATGGCATGTCTGGCACACAGCGTTGGGGCAAGGATCCATGTGACCACTGATAGCTGGTCTGCAAAGCATGGTCAGGGTAGGTATATCACCTACACTGCGCATTGGGTAAACCTGCTGACGTCTGCCAAGCATGGAATGCGTGGCTCTGCAGAGGAGTTGGTGACACCGCCATGACTTGCAGGAAGGCCTGCTGCTACCTCCTCTACTCCTCCTACTCCATCCTCTTCCATAACCTCTTCCTCGGCTGAGTCCTCTTCTGCTGTTGCGTCTTGCTCCACATCAACGGCACCCCCTAGCTCCCCAGGTACTATTCAGTATCCCGGATACGGCAGTGTCACGCCGTCTTGGAGTTGACTTGCCTGAAAGTCGAGAGTCACACCGCACCAGCACTCCTGTCCGCCCTTAATGCACAGGTGGATCAGTGGCTGACTCTGCACCAATTGGAAATTGGCAAGGTTGTTTCTGACAATGGAAGCAATTTGGTGGCGGCATTGAAATTGGGCAAGTTGACACATTTGCCGTGCATGGCACATGTGTGTAATCTGATTGTACAATGCTTTGTGCATAAGTACCCAGGCTTACAGGACATCCTGAAGCAGGCCAGGAAGGTGTGTGGCCATTTCAGGCGTTCCTACACGGCTATGGCGCACTTGTCCGATATCCAGTGTAGAAACAACCTGCCAGTGAGGCGCTTGATTTGCGACAGCCCGACACGTTGGAATTCAACACTCCTAATGTTTGACCGCCTGCTCCAACAAGAAAAAGTTGTTAACGAGTATTTGTATGACCAGGGTGCTAGGACAGCCTCTGGGGAGCTGGGGATTTTTTTGCCAAATTACTGGATGCTCATGCACAATGCCTGTAGGCTCATGCGTCCTTTTGAGGAGGGGACAAACCTTGTCAGTCGCACCGAAGGCACCATCAGCGACATCATACCATTTGTTTTCTTCCTGGAGCGTGCCCTGTGAAGAGTGCTGGATCAGGCCGTAGATGAGCGTGAAGAGGAAGAGGAAGAGTTGTGGTGTCCATCACCACCAGAAACAGCCTTATCAGCATCGCTTGCTGGACCTGCGGCAACGCAGGAAGAGGATTGTGAGGAAGAGGAGTCAGAGGAGGAATGTGGCTTTGAGGAGGAGGAGGAAGACCAAGCACAACAGTCATCCCAGGGTGCTCGTTGTTGTCACCTATCTGGTACCCGTGGTGTTGTATGTGGCTTTGTTGTATGTGGCAGGGGGGAAGAAGATACCTTCAGTGAGATCAGTGAGGACGAGGAACGGGACATGATTAGCTCGGCATCCAACCTTGTGCAAATGGGGTCTTTCATACTGTCGTGCCTGTTGAGGGACCCTCGTATAAAAAAGCTGAAGGAGAATGACCTGTACTGGGTGTCCACGCTACTAGACCCCCGGTATAAGCATAAAGTGACTGAAATGTTACCAAATTCCCGCAAGTCGGAAAGGATGGAGCAGTTCCAAAATAAATTAAAAACTATGCTTTACACAGCGTATAAGGGTGATGTCACAGCACAACGGGAATCTAACAGGGGAAGAGATTAACGTAATCCTCCTCCTCCTCCCACGACCACGGCGGCAAGGACAGGATGCTTTCCTGACGTGTTGTTGATGGAGGACATGCGGACCTTTTTAACTCCTATACATCGCCAGAGCCTTTCGGGATCCAGGCTCAGAGAAAGACTCAACCGACAGGTAGCAGACTACCTAGCATTAACTGCGGATCTTGACACTCTGAGGAGCGATGGACCCCTTGACTACTGGGTGTGCAGGCTTGACCTGTGGCCTGAGCTATCCCAATTTGCAATCGAACTTCTGGCCTGCCCCACTTCAAGTGTCCTGTCAGAAAGGACCTTCAGTGCAGCAGGAGGTTTTGTCACTGAGAAGAGAAGTCGCCTAGGTCAAAAAAGTCTTGATTATCTCACCTTTATTAAAATGAATGAGGGATGGATCCCGAAGGGACTGACATTGGGCGATACATTTGAGTAAAAAAGGCCTGGTGATGATATGAGCTGCCTTGGGCTACCAATGGTACACACACTGCTGTATTTTTTCTTAGAATGCCGGATGACTTGCGTGACTTATCCGCCAACAACTAGTGTTCAAGCCACAAGGTTTTAGGGCACTTTCTAACTGTTTTACAAACATCAATTTTTCTGGCCGCTGCTACAGCAGCAGCTGCAACAATACCTAATTTTTCAGGCATTTTGACATGCCTAATTTTTCTGGCCTCTGGTGCTGCACTGTGGCTACAAAACCCAAACCAAAAAAAGGCACATAACAGTGATGAAACTGTTAAGAATAGTACTCACTAACACACCACTCATATCTGGTGGCACAATAGATTGCACGCACAGTGCCCCAAATTTGAAGTAGGAGGACCGACCAAGCATCTTTTTCCATCTCACGGTTCCGAAAAATTATCTATGGGTTCCTAATAACGATGCCATACCTGTACTCTATTGTGCAAAAGGATGGCATATGTGGTGTTTCATGCTGTTGTGCCTGTTGAGGGTCGTGGACCATCGTATAAAAAGGCTGAAGGAGAACGACCTGTACTGGGTGTCGAAGCATGTTTTTTGTTCAATTTCCCGGTTCCTAAAAATTATCTCCGGGTTCCTAAAATCAATGCCATACCTGTACTCTATTTTGCAAAAGGATGGCATATGTGGTGTTTCATGCTGTTGTGCCTGTTGAGGGTCGTGGACCATCGTATAAAAAGGCTGAAGGAGAATGACCTGTACTGGGTGTCCAAGCACGTTTTTTGTTCAATTTCCCGGTTCCTAAAAATTATCTCTGGGTGCCTAAAATCAATGCCATACCTGTACTCTATTGTGCAAAAGGATGGCATATGTGGTGTTTCATGCTGTTGTGCCTGTTGAGGGTCGTGGACCATCGTATAAAAAGGCTGAAGGAGAATGACCTGTACTGGGTGTCCAAGCATGTTTTTTGTTCAATTTCCCGGTTCCTAAAAATTATCTCCGGGTTCCTAAAATCAATGCCATACCTGTAATCTATTGTGCAAAAGGATGGCATATGTCGTGTTTCATGCTGTTGTGCCTGTTGAGGGTCGTGGACCATCGTATAAAAAGGCTGAAGGAGAACGACCTGTACTGGGTGTCCAAGCACGTTTTTTTTTTCAATTTCCCGGTTCCTAAAAATTATCTTCGGGTTCCTAAAATCGTTGCCATACCTGTACTCTATTGTGCAAAAGGATGGCATATGTGGTGTTTCATGCTGTTGTGCCTGTTGATGGTCGTGGACCATCGTATAAAAAGGCTGAAGGAGAACGACCTGTACTGGGTGTCCAAGCACGTTTTTTGATCAATTTCCCGGTTCCTAAAAAATATCTCCGGGTTCCTAAAATCAATGCCATATCTGTAATCTATTGTGCAAAAGGATGGCATATGTGGTGTTTCATGCTGTTGTTTCTGTTGAGGGTCCTGACCCCTTGTATGAAAAGGCTGAAGGAGAACGACCTGTACTGGGTGTCCAAGCATCTTTTTCCATCTCCCGGTTCATAAAAATTATCTCTGTGTTCCTAAAATCGATGCCATACCTGTACTGGATTGTTCAAAAAGATCGCATATGTGGTGTTTCATGCTGTTGTTTCTGTTGAGGATCCTGGACCCTCGTCTAAAAAGGCTGAAGGAGAATGAAGTGTACTGGTTGTCCAAGCATCTTTTTCCATCTCCTGGTTACTAAAAATTATCTCCGGGTTCCTAAAATCAATGCCATACCTGTACTCTATTGTTCAAAAGGATGGCATATGTGGTGTTTCATGCTGTTGTTTCTGTTGAGGGTCCTGGACCCTCGTATAAAAAGGCTGAAGGAGAACGACCTGTACTGAGTGTCCAAGCATCTTTTTCCATCTCCTGGTTCCTAAAAATTATCTCCGGGTTCCTAAAATGGATGCCATACCTGTACTGGATTGTTCAAAAGGATGGCATATGTGGTGTTTCATGCTGTTGTTTCTGTTGAGGGTCCGGGACCCTCTTATAAAAAGGCTGAAGGAGAACAACCTGCACTGGATGTCCAAGCATCTTTTTCCATCTACCAGTTCCTAAAAATTATCTCCGGGTTCTTAAAATCAATGACATACCTGTACTCTATTGTGCAAAAGGATGGCATATGTGGCATTTCATGCTGTTGTGCCTGTTGAGGGTCGGGGACCCTCGTATAAAAAGGCTGAAGGAGAACGACCTGTACTGGGTGTCCAAGCATCTTTTTCCATCTCCCGGTTCCTAAAAATTATCTACGGGTTCCTAAAATTGATGCCATACCTGTACTGGATTGTTCAAAAGGATGGCATATGTGGTGTTTCATGGGTTGTTTCTGTTGAGGGTCCTGGACCATCGTATAAAAAGGCTGAAAGAGAACGACCTGTACTGGGTGTCCAAGTATCTTTTTCCATCTTCCGGTTCCTAAAAATTATCTCTGGGTTCCTAAAATCGATGCCATACCTGTACTGGATTGTTCAAAAGGATGGCATATGTGGTGTTTCATGCTGTTGTGCCTGTTGAGGGTCCTGTACCCTCGTATAAAAAGGCTGAAGGAGAACGAGCTGTACCAGGTATCCAAGCATCTTTTTCCATCTCCCGGTTCCTAAAAATTATCTCCGGGTTCCTAAAATGGATGCCATACCTGTACTCTATTGTGCAAAAGGATGGCATATGTGGTGTTTCATGCTGTTGTTTCTGTTGAGGGTCCTGGACCCTCGTATAAAAAGGCTTAAGGAGAACGACCTGGACTGGGTGTCCAAGCATTTTTTTCCATCTCCCGGTTCCTAAAAATTATCTCCGGATTCCTAAAATCGATGCCATACCTGTACTCTATTGTGCAAAAGGAAGTAACCTTACCATGGGTCTCAGACTGCATGTCTTGTTGTTATATTCTGTCAGGGTAATCGGGCAGGCCATATAAACCTCACCCGATAGGGGGAGTAACACGTATTAAAGTGCTAAGAATAGTAATACTTAACACAACCTAGTTACCATGGCTCCCAGACCACATGTCTTATTGTTATATTTTGTCAGGGTACTCAGGCAGGCCATATGGAACTCCACTGGATAGGTGGAGTAACACGTATTAAAGTGCTAAGAATAGTACTACTTAACACAACCTAGTTACCATGGCTCCCAGACAGCATGCCTTATTGTTATATTTTGTCAGGGTAATCAGGCAGGCCATATAGACCTCCCCCGATAGGGGGAGTAAAATGGATTAAACTGCTAAGAATAGTACTACTTAACACAACCTTAACATGGGTCACAGACCGCATGTCTTATTGTTATATTTTGTCAGGGTAATCAGGCAGGCCATATAGACCTCCCCCGATAGGGGGAGTTACAGGGATTAAAGTGCTAAGAATAGTACTACTTAACACAACCTTACAATGGGTCCCAGAATGCATGTCTTATTGTTATATTTTGTCAGGGTAATCATGCAGGCCATATAGACCTCCACCGATATGGTGAGTAACAGGTATTAAACTGCTAAGAACAGTACTACTGAACACAACCTAGTTACCATGGGTCCCAGACCGCATGTCTTGTTGTGATACTTTGTCAGGGTAATCAGGCAGGCCATATAGACCTCCCCCGATATGGGGAGTAACAGGTATTAAACTGCTAAGAACAGTACTACTTAACACAACCTAGTTACCATGGGTCCCAGACCGCATGTCTTGTTGTGATACTTTGTCAGGGTAATCAGGCAGGCCATATAGACCTCACCCGATAAAGGGAGTTACAGGGATTAAAGTGCTAAGAATAGTACTACTTAACACAACCTAGTTACCATGGCTCCCAGACCGTATGTTTTATTATTATACTTTGTTAGGGTAATCATGCAGGCCATATAGACCTCCCCCGATATCGGGAATAACAGGTATTAAAGTGCTAAGAACAGTACTACTTAACACAACCTAGTTACCATGGGTCCCAGACCGCATGTCTTGTTGTTAGGCTTTGTCAGGGTAATCATGCAGGCCATATAGACCTCCCCCGATAGGAGGAGTAAAAGGGATTAAAGTGCTAAGAATAGTACTACTAAACACAACCTAATTACCATGGGTCTCAGACCGCATGTATTGTTGTTATACTTTCTCAGGGTAATCATGCAGGCCATATAGACCTATACAGATAGGGGGACTAACATGGATTAAAGTGCTAAGAATAGTACTAATATAAACACAACCTAGTTACCATAGGTCCCAGACCGCATGTCTTGTTGTTATAATTTGTCAGGGTAATCATGCAGGCCATATAGACCTCCCCCGATAGGGGGAGTTACAGGAATTAAAGTGCTAAGAATAGTACTACCATGGGTCCCAGACCGCATGTTTTATTATTATACTTTGTCAGGGTAATTATATATCTATCAAATCGATCTATTTATCTTCTATCGATTCTATCTAACTATCAATCTATGTATATCTATCTATCAAATCTATCTATCTCGTGGCCGGACTGATTTGAGACAGCCACTTGTTTTTCGGCCAAATTTGAAGTAGGAGGACAGACCAATCATCTTCTTCCATCTCCCTGTTCCAAAAATGCAGGCTATATAGACCTCCCCCGATAGGGGGAGTAACAGGTAGTAAACTGCTAAGAATAATACTACTTAACACACCACAGGTCCCAGACCGCATATCTTATTGTTATACTCTGTCAGGGAAATCATATATCTATCAAATCTATCTATTTATCTATCAAATCTATCTAACTATCAATCGTATCTATCAAATATAAATTGGATCTATTGATCTATGTAATTCGTATCTATCAAATGTATATTGCATCTTTTGATCTATGTAATTCGTATATCTATCAAATGTATATTGCATCGATTGATCTATGTAATTCGTATCTATCATCAAATGTATATTGCATCTATTGATCTATGTAATTTCTATCTATCATATGTATATTGCATCTATTGATCTATGTAATGTATGTATCTTACTATCAAATCTATCTAACTCATGGTTGTGCAAATGGACTGTTTGCAGTTGTTTGCGGTGCATTACACGGGAGTTTGGTCTGTCACTGTGAAGCGGGCATAACCCTTACACTACACCCTTACACTACATCTTAGTCTTGAGAAAGGCCCTTTTTTGAGGGCAGAAACGCGTTGACATATTGGTAAGCATTATTTTAATCTTTACTTCATTCTCATATTGGATACACTATGTTGTGAATTTCTTTTTTTCAGGGACACTTTTTAGGATACCATAGGAGCAGCTGACAGGTGCTAGGATCCAATCAGCTACTTCAGCTACCACACTCAGGAATTTGAAGGAACCAATTTCCTCACTTTCACCTTGTTTTTCATCACCCATTTTTTTCATTTTTTTGGTTTTGATTGACTTATTTTTGTTCTTCACTAACATTTGTTGATCAACTTTTTGGAACAATTTTTTTTTGGAATATATTTTTCATGTTATTGCATATTGTGTATTTTATTTAATTATATCTTTACCTCACTGGATTAGTAGCTAGCATTTGATATATATCCATTTGCACTCACTTACTATTTGACCCTCTTTTTGCACTGCAGTGCATTTTTCTATTTTTTTTGAGACACTATTTTTTGAACATTATTGTTTGTACTATTGTTTATTAATTTCTTGCTTGATGCACTTGTTATTGTTGTACTTAGGCTTAATCTGTGTCACTAGTTTACACTCTTACTCTGGTGTACCACTCACACTGATCACCTGTGATTATCTCTGTTTTTATTGTAATTATCAGCTTTAGCCGCTCCTGCAAGATATTCCTGTTTTTGTAATTTTATCTATATGTGTTTTTTACATTTTTTACTGATGCTTTTTAACATGGTTCATTAAATAATCTTCTTTTATCTCTCTGTGAGTAAATTTATCCCTTGGCCTCTTGTTGGTGCTGATTCACTTCTTACTATTTGTGCATATTTTTTGGAGGTTGGTTAGGATCTCTGTTTGGATACAGCTTGGGGATTAACTTAGCGCTTGTACACTACCCCCTTTTTCGATATTACATCATACCTGATGTTTTAAAGCATGCTATTCAAAAAAATTTAGGAATGTTAGGTGATTAAGGCCCTTTGTGGCTTAAAACCAGACTCTGCATATACTATGTAATTTTCCTTGGGAGTTTTGCCATGGATCCCCCTCCGGCATGCCACGGTCCAGGTGTTAGTCCCCTTGAAACAACTTTTCCATCACTATTGTGGCCAGAAAGAGTCCTTGTGGGTTTTAAAGTTCGCCTGCCTATTGAAGTCAATGGCGGTTCGCGCGGTTTGCCGGTTCGCAAACAGTCGCGGAAGTTTGAGTCCGCCGTTCGCGAACCAAAATTTTAAAGTTCGCGACATCACTACGCAATAAGCCTAATTATTAACCCCTAAACCGCCATAGCCCACACCGCAATAAACCTATCCTAGTATTAAACCCTAAACCGCCGCTCCCGGACCCCGCCGCCAACTACATTAAATGTATTACCCCCTAATCTGACCCCCCCTACACCGCCACCACCTATATTAACTATATTACCCCCTAATCTAAGCCCCCTACACCACCGCCACCTATATTAAATATATTACCCCCTAATCTGACCCCCCCTACACCGCCGCCACCTATATTAAATATATTAACCCCTAATCTGACCCCCCTACACCGCCGTCACCTATATTAAATTTATTACCCCCTAATATGATCCCCCTACACCGCCGCCACCTATATTAAATATATTAACCCCTAATCTAATCCCCCTACACTGCCGCCACCTATATTAAACCTAACTCTAACCCTAACACCCCCTAACTTAATTATTATTTAAATAAATCTAAATAATATTAATATTATTAACTAAATTATTCCTATTTAAAACTAAATTCTTACCTATAAAATAAACACTAGGGCCTAGATTTGGAGTTCGGCGGTAGCCGTCAAAACCAGCGTTAGAGGCTCCTAACGCTGGTTTTGGCCGCCCGCTGGTATTTGGAGTCAGTGATTAAAGGGTCTAACGCTCACTTTTCAGCCGCGACTTTTCCATACCGCAGATCCCCCTACGCCATTTGCGTATCCTATCTTTTCAATGGGATCTTTCTAACGCCGGTATTTAGAGTCGTTTCTGAAGTGAGCGTTAGAGCTCTAACGACAAAACTCCAGCCGCCTGAAAATAGCAGGAGTTAAGAGCTTTCTGGCTAACGCCGGTTCATAAAGCTCTTAACTACTGTACCCTAAAGTACACTAACACCCATAAACTACCTATGTACCCCTAAACCGAGCTCCCCCCACATCGCCGCCACTCAATTAAAATTTTTAACCCCTAATCTGCCGACCACCACCTACGTTATACTTATGTACCCCTAATCTGCTGCCCCTAACCCCGCCGACCCCTATATTATATTTATTAACCCCTAACTTGCCCCCCACAACGTCGCCGCCAGCTACTTAAAATAATTAACCCCTAATCTTCCGACCGCAAATCGCCGCCACCTACGTTATCCCTATGTACCCCTAATCTGCTGCCCTAACATCGCCGACCCCTATATTATATTTATTAACCCCTAATCTGCCCCCCTCAACGTCGCCTCCACCTGCCTACACTTATTAACCCCTAATCTGCCGAGCGGACCTCACCGCTACTATAATAAAGTTATGAACCCATAACCCGCCTCACTAACCCTATCATAAATAGTATTAACCCCTAATCTGCCCTCCCTAACATCGCCGACACCTAACTTAAATTATTAACCCCTAATCTGCCGACCGGAGCTCACTGCTATTCTAATAAATTGATTAACCCCTAAAGCTAAGTCTAACCCTAACACTAACACCCCCCTAAGTTAAATATAATTTTTATCTAACGAAATAAATTAACTCTTATTAAATAAATTATTCCTATTTAAAGCTAAATACTTACCTGTAAAATAAATCCTAATATAGCTACAATATAAATTATAATTATATTATAGCTATTTTAGGATTAATATTTATTTTACAGGCAACTTTGTAATTATTTTAACCAGGTACAATAGCTATCAAATAGTTAAGAACTATTTAATAGTTACCTAGTTAAAATAATAACAAATTTACCTGTAAAATAAATCCTAACCTAAGATATAATTAAACCTAACACTACCCTATCAATAAAATAATTAAATAAACTACCTACAATTACCTACAATTAACCTAACACTACCCTATCAATAAATTAATTAAACACAATTCCTACAAATAAATACAATTAAATAAACTAGCTAAAGTACAAAAAAATAAAAAAGAACTAAGTTACAGAAAATAAAAAAATATTTACAAACATAAGAAAAATATTACAACAATTTTAAACTAATTACACCTACTCTAAGCCCCCTAATAAAATAACAAAGACCCCCAAAATAAAAAATTCCCTACCCTATTCTAAATTAAAAAAGTTACAAGCTCTTTTACCTTACCAGCCCTGAACAGGGCCCTTTGCGGGGCATGCCCCAAGAATTTCAGCTCTTTTGCCTGTAAAAGAATAAATACAATACCCCCCCCCAACATTACAACCCACCACCCACATACCCCTAATCTAACCCAAACCCCCCTTAAATAAACCTAACACTAAGCCCCTGAAGATCTTCCTACCTTGTCTTCACCATACCAGGTTCACCGATCCGTCCTGAAGAGCTCCTCCGATGTCCTGATCCAAGCCCAAGCGGGGGCTGAAGAGGTCCATGATCCGGTCAAAGTCTTCATCCAAGCGGGGCAGAAGAGGATCTTCCATCCGATTGAAGTCATCATCCAGGCGGCATCTTCTATGGTCTTCCATCCGGAGCGAAGCGGCAGGATCCAGAAGACCTCCAGCGCGGAACATCCATCCGGACCGACGACTGAACGACGAATGACTGTTCCTTTAAGGGACGTCATCCAAGATGGCGTCCCTCGAATTCCGATTGGCTGTTAGGATTCTATCAGCCAATCGGAATTAAGGTAGGAATTTTCTGATTGGCTGATGGAATCAGCCAATCAGAATCAAGTTCAATCCGATTGGCTGATCCAATCAGCCAATCAGATTGAGCTCGCATTCTATTGGCTGTTCCGATCAGCCAATAGAATGCGAGCTCAATCTGATTGGCTGATTGGATCGGCCAATCGGATTGAACTAGATTCTGATTGGCTGATTCCATCAGCCAATCAGAAAATTCCTACCTTAATTCCGATTGGCTGATAGAATCCTATCAGCCAATCGGAATTCGAGGGACGCCATCTTGGATGACGTCCCTTAAAGGAACAGTCATTCGTCGTTCAGTCGTCGGTCCGGATGGATGTTCCGCGCTGGAGGTCTTCTGGATCCTGCCGCTTCGCTCCGGATGGAAGACCATAGAAGATGCCGCCTGGATGATGACTTCAATCGGATGGAAGATCCTCTTCTGCCCCGCTTGGATGAAGACTTTGACCGGATCATGGACCTCTTCAGCCCCCGCTTGGGCTTGGATCAGGACATCGGAGGAGCTCTTCAGGACGGATCGGTGAACCTGGTATGGTGAAGACAAGGTAGGAAGATCTTCAGGGGCTTAGTGTTAGGTTTATTTAAGGGGGGTTTGGGTTAGATTAGGGGTATGTGGGTGGTGGGTTGTAATGTTGGGGGGGGGGTATTGTATTTATTCTTTTACAGGCAAAAGAGCTGAAATTCTTGGGGCATGCCCCGCAAAGGGCCCTGTTCAGGGCTGGTAAGGTAAAAGAGCTTGTAACTTTTTTAATTTAGAATAGGGTAGGGAATTTTTTATTTTGGGGGGCTTTGTTATTTTATTAGGGGGCTTAGAGTAGGTGTAATTAGTTTAAAATTGTTGTAATATTTTTCTTATGTTTGTAAATATTTTTTTATTTTCTGTAACTTAGTTCTTTTTTATTTTTTTGTACTTTAGCTAGTTTATTTAATTGTATTTATTTGTAGGAATTGTGTTTAATTAATTTATTGATAGGGTAGTGTTAGGTTAATTGTAGGTAATTGTAGGTAGTTTATTTAATTATTTTATTGATAGGGTAGTGTTAGGTTTAATTATATCTTAGGTTAGGATTTATTTTACAGGTAAATTTGTTATTATTTTAACTAGGTAACTATTAAATAGTTCTTAACTATTTAATAGCTATTGTACCTGGTTAAAATAATTACAAAGTTGCCTGTAAAATATATATTAATCCTAAAATAGCTATAATATAATTATAATTTATATTGTAGCTATATTCGGATTTATTTTACAGGTAAGTATTTAGCTTTAAATATGAATCATTTATTTAATAAGAGTTAATTTATTTCGTTAGATAAAAATTATATTTAACTTAGGGGGGTGTTAGTGTTAGGGTTAGACTTAGCTTTAGGGGTTAATCAATTTATTAGAATAGCGGTGAGCTCCGGTCGGCAGATTAGGGGTTAATAATTGAAGTTAGGTGTCGGCGATGTTAGGGAGGGCAGATTAGGGGTTAATACTATTTATGATAGGGTTAGTGAGGCGGGTTAGGGGTTCATAACTTTATTATAGTAGCGCTCAGGTCCGCTCGGCAGATTAGGGGTTAATAAGTGTAGGCAGGTGTCGGCGACGTTGAGGGGGGCAGATTAGGGGTTAATAAATATAATATAGGGGTCGGCGATGTTAGGGCAGCAGATTAGGGGTACATAGGGATAACGTAGGTGGCGGCGGTTTACGGAGCGGCAGATTAGGGGTTAAAAAAAATATGCAGGGGTCAGCGATAGCGGGGGCGGCAGATTAGGGGTTAATAAGTGTAAGGTTAGGGGTGTTTAGACTCGGGGTACATGTTAGAGTGTTAGGTGCAGACGTAGGAAGTGTTTCCCCATAGGAAACAATGGGGCTGCGTTAGGAGCTGAACGCTGCTTTTTTGCAGGTGTTAGGTTTTTTTCCAGCTCAAACAGCCCCATTGTTTCCTATGGGGATATCGTGCACGAGCACGTTTTTGAGGCCGGCCGCGTCCGTAAGCAACTCTGGTATCGAGAGTTGCATTTGCGGTAAAAATGCTCTACGCTCCTTTTTTGGAGCCTAACGCAGCATTTGTTTGAACTCTCGATACCAGAGTTAATTTTTTGGTGCGGCCAGAAAAAAGCCCGCGGAGCGTTAACAGCCCTTTTACCGCCAAACTCCAAATCTAGGCCTATGATAGCTACAATATAATTAATAATTACATTGTATCTATTTTAGGGTTTATATTTATTTTACAGGTAACTTTGTATTTATTTTATCTAGGTACAATAGTTATAAAATAGTTAATAACTATTTAAAGGGACATTGTACCCAAAATTTTTCTTTCGTGATTCAGAATGAGCATGAAATTTTAAGCAACTTTCTAATTTACTCCTATTATCAAATTTTCTTCATTCTCTTGTTATCTTTATTTTAAATGCAAGAATGTAAATTTAGATGCCGGCCCATTTTTGGTGAACAACCTGGGTTGTCCTTGCTGATTGGTGGATAAATTCATCCACCAATAAAAAGGTGCTGTCCAGAGTACTTAAACCAAAAAAAGCTTAGATGCCTTCTTTTTTCAAATAATGATAGCAAGAGAACAAAGAAAAATTGATAATAGGAGTAAATTAGAAAGTTGCTTAAAATTGCATGCTCTTTCTGAATCACAAAAGAAAAAATTTGGGTACAGTGTCCCTTTAATAGATGCCTAGTTAAAATAATTACAATCTTATCTGTACAATAAATCCTAACCTAAGTTACAAATACACCTAACACTACACTATCAATAAATTAATTAAATAAACTACAATTATCTAAACTAAAATACAATTAAATAAACTAAACTATATTACAAAAACAAACAAAAATTACAAAAAATAAAAAAAGATTACAAGAATTTTAAGCTAATTACACCTAATCTAAGCCCCCTAATAAAATAAAAAAGCCCCCCAAAATAATAAAATTTCCCTACCCTAAATTAAATTACAAAAGTGATCAGCTCTATTACCAGCCCTTAAAAGGGCCTTTTGCGGGGCATTGCCCCAAAGTAATCAGCTCTTTTACTTAGTTAAAAAAATGAACAACCCCCCCATTACAACCCACCACCCAAACACCCCTACTCTAAAACCCACCCGATCCCCCCTTAAAAAAACCTAAGACTAACACCCAAGTGCTCCTTACCTGTCCTGAAGACGGGCGGAGAAGGTCCTTTTCCAGGTGGTGAAGTATTCTTCCATGCGGCGACCTCTTCTTCTTCCAGGAACCAGCCGACGCAGAGCGGAGGAGTTGAAGACCGATGACCGCGGAGCTTAAGACCGTCCACTCTGGAACTAAAGACTGGCGATGCTGGAACTGAAGATCGGCGATGCTGGAACTGAAGACCGCAGAGCCATGGAGCGTGATTTGTGTGTTTTGGGAAAATGGTGGAACAGGGGGGTCTTGGAGTTATCCACAAAAAAGGAAATAAGCTGTATTAAGATCAATACACCCCTGTTCCAACCCTTCATCCAAAAGATTAATTCATTATTATATTCAAATGTGGGATCCCTACCCAGAACTATGTAATCATCCTCATTGTGTAATTGTCTGAGACCTTCAGCAACATACTGTTCACGATCCATAGCAACTACCATTCCACCCTTATCTGATTTCCTTATAACCAAATGTTCATTATTTTGCAAGGAGGAAACTGCCTCTCTTTCATATAAGGATCGATTGGGTCTGCTAGTTGGTCGTTTGGACTTGAGATTAATTAGATCTTTTTCCACCCTGCTATGAAACGTTTCAATGATGTTACCCATGCTCTGTATTGGGTAGAAACGTGACTTCTTCTTAAGGCTAGGGCCTCTACTTCTAGTATCCTGTTCATATGTGGCGGGAGGGAGGCATATTGGATTTTCACCCTTGATACTAGATTACCAAGAGGTTTAAACTCTCAATTTGATATTATTAATCATTGGGAGTAACTTCCTTTTTCTCCTTGCCATGATGATAGCATGACTGAACATGATAATGTTATGACAATATACTTGGCATTAATATATATATTTTGCCTAAGTAACATTAGGATAACTTATCCCATTCTCTTTACCTAAATGTTAATAGTATATAATATTAACTCTTGTGTGGTCCCCTTGTTTTTAAGCATGGGGTGCTATTCTCTAGATAGGTCTCCTGTGTAATGTTACTAATCATTCCATACTTTTATGCAGTATATTCTGTTATCCATTAACTCGTATTTTATGTGCTTATTATACATATATACCTGTATTCTGGTTGTAAACAGGTATGTAGTGGGATTATTGTTAGTTTGCTTACTAATTAATAATATTCTTCACACACAGTACAATTCAACTTTGAGTTAATGTATCATCTAACAGTTATTGCTTGCGATACATTAGTCCCATGGGTTACCTCTCTTAGTCCTTCCAGACACTGTATAGTGCCTTATGTTAATATCTGTACCACTGTATTCAGTTTTAGTATATGCTGATATGATAGTTACCCTAATTGGTATGGGTGTTTATAATATTTTAGTCTATCACAAATTTGTTCTAATTTGCAAGTTTTTCTTTTTTCTTTATTCTATTTTATTTCTTGCTGGTAATTTTGGAGTAAATAATAATCTCAAGAGCGTTGGTAACAAATATATTATCTTGAGTTTAATTGGTTTGAGTCACAAGGGCGCTGTTCTGTTTTTAACCTATCATATGAGCCGTTAAGGTTTTTAAACAGGTGTGTGGGTCAGCACATCAGGCTGTGACTACGGAATCTCTTCCGAAACGCGTATGCCTGTGTGCTGCTCCCACGTCTGACACTTTACCATATTTTGCTGTGTTTCTGTGTTTTATCACGTTTTAACTACCAATAAAGTTTTCCTGGTTTTACCGTTCTAAGATGGATGCCGGAGCAGCATCTTTTTGATATAAAAAGACTACACACAATTTGATAATGGAAGTAAGTCATAACTCTTTTATGTGTGAGTACTGCTTCATCTATTACACTGATTGAATACCATATAGAACTTTACTATTGCAGCTGTTCTCAAGCTTGGGTTCTAAGCATTTTGGTCTTGAGAAAGGTTGCAAAGCCGAAATGCGTAGATCCTGATCACCACGGAAACCTGATTACTGAGAATCGAGGAGAGGTTTGTCTGGTATACCGGAGGCTAAGTTCGTAGCACTCTACCAGAACAGTCGTAAGGAGACTTAAAAAACATCACACCAAATACAGTGCACTGTAAGTGTTTTACTGGAGGACACAAATGCCAACACGCAAGAAAAACAGCAACAAAGCTGTCAGCTGTTACACAATTGACGGACGAGCCATTAAGCCGACAGGAAGAAGACACAGGTAAGTTAAACATGAAAGTTTTTAAGAGATCTTCCAATCAACATAAAGTACTAAGATACAAAGTATCCAGAACGATAATTACCAGACTTTGCAAAATTTATTCAGATTCCATCACCTGGCAATTAGAAATGCTATAATATTTAGCGAATTCAGATCTGGACTTTTTCCATGCTATGTATGTTAATAGTTTGAGTAATTTCCTGTACTATAAGGATATGTTATAAATTTGTTATCTTCTTTATCAGCTATTTATTTGCTTAGTATTCACTTAGAATTTGTTATTGACTTGTTCAGTTATTTGTTTGCTTAGAACACTGCCCACAGTATTTTTAATTAATATTAATTTTTAACGAAACAAATATACAGTACCTGTTTTATTAGACACCGGTGTCCTAAACTAGATTTTAATGTTATTAACCCTATGGTATTAACTTATTCATATAATAAAGATTCTATTTTAAGAAACATTATTTTATCACACAGTTTGTATTTACAAAGGACAAGAGTACATATTTTATATACATTTTTAGAAAACTTTCATAGGGATAAGTTATTTTGAAGCAGCAAGTTTCTTTGCTCCACCTTTTGTATCATAACCCATGATAATCCCCTTATCGATTGTACGTAAAAGTTAACACTCCCCATGTAACATAGCCAAGCTTGTGATTGACACCCCAATTACAAGAGGCAAGTATCAAATATGTAATGCATATTCTGTGGTACAAAATGAATTGGAAAATATTAAATTGGGAAATTCTGCTGAAAATTCCAAGTGCTGTAATGTGCTGCAGCAAAGCACTTCATCTATTTGTGCTAAAAATAATGATGATTCCTCCACCTTCACATTTGCATGCTTAACAGACAGTAATGATACAGTAAGGGGTGGTGGGGAATGCATTTCATCTAGCCAATTCAGCTATGATTTACCTCTTGCCACAAGTAAAGCTAATAGCAAACTCACAGGGGACTGTTCCATTATTATGGATATAGTATATAGTGGCAATGGAGAATTTAAAAACATAAATAAATCCCCTGCTGTTGTAATATCTGTGTGTCCTCCTACTGGTGGTCAGAATACACAGTTAGAAAATATAAGTGTGAGACATCTAACAGCATGCCTGACTAATTTTCAAACCTTTGAAACACAATCCCCTAAGACACACATGGTCGTGGGTAATTCAGTGGAATCTATAAATATTCTTAATGCTCAAAATCAGCCACTGTTCTGGGAGCCAAATTCCCAACCAACAATTCTGCAAATTTCAAAAATGCAAATAATCCACCAGAAAAAGGCCTAGAAATGTCAAATCTTCTAGAGCTAAATGCTTTAAAAATGATTTACAGAGCAACAAATGGGTAAACATAATTGGCACAGTTAATGGTTTTACACTGATGCTGTGTAAACACTATCCACATTGTGAATGTATTTTTCTACATTCTTTGGATAAACAAAAATACACTTGGAGCTTGGATGTATCACATGGTCACCCAGAATTAAATGCAGAATATAAGATCATTCTCACTGTCGTCCCTAGAAATTATGTTTCAGGCTCCACAGGAAAAACACTCAGGGAATGGAATGAAACAGCAGCAGAAGCACCGCTCATCTATGGACATAAAAGAAATAGGAAGTATGCCTTCAACTACAGTGAGTGCATTGATATTGGTGTCATTCCTGATAGTAATATACCATTTGGTCCCAAATATATTTAGCTATCCCCATTTCTTTAAAGAAAATTGTTTTAAGCAACAATCGTGCCCAAGGGGGGGGGGGAGAGGGTCACTTGCTTGAAACAGAGTGTTCCCATTTGGGCACTCTTATTTTCTAAACGTTAAGAACAAAATAGTCTGTACCTGAATTCAGTATTGTAAAACTTAGGCCATTCAAACACCATTTTATTCTGTAAGACAGATTCAGGACAGACCAACCCCCAAGTTAGTTTTAATGTATATATTATATGTGGATTTACATTTTATATTTTTCTTTTTAACAGGTATCACAAAAAGGAATGACTGATACCAAAAGCATAGCCATGACTGACATCAGATACCAGAGGCACAATTGCATCTAGAGAATCTCCATCTTAAAATAACAGAACTAAAAGCTGATTGCTATAATTTAGTTTGTAATAGAACATAACCATATAAAGGTTACTAACAAGTACCTTTACAATGAGTCAATTAATCCTTGTTCCAGCATTTACTGAAAACTCTCACATATCTATGATGATTAAACTACTGTTCCTATATGTAAATGTATATTTTTACAAAATGTATATGGTACCATAGTATTACCCCTGCAGGTTCATCATACTATTCCATGTAAAATCACAATAGGTGCTAACAGGACTCAGGTAAACTGAGCAGAATGATATACCCTATAGTTTAATAGTTTAAATTTGCAGATTATTATTTTATCTTTAGAATTTCTAGGTCTTAAGATAAAATAATTAAACAACATAGTTTTAAAATTGGTAATTATTTCTTGCTTATTTAATTCAAGAGGGGTATCCTTTTAAATCATCATTGCTACAGTCCTGTTAAATATTTTGTTCAGCTATTTACCTGGCATTTCTCAGTAACTGCTGAATATATATGGCAATCATATGTAATGGAAATCAGTCAGTGTTAAAGATGCAATAATTCCCACTTTAGAAAAATAAGATATATGTAGATGTAAGGATCTTAGTGTAGGTTTTAAATAGCCTCTATTACAGCTATTAACTGGTGTCTATTTAGGTACAAGATATATGTATGAATGTATGTGGTTGATTTATACAGTTTCTGTAGAGTACCAAATGGTGTTCTGTTTAATCCTAAATTAGGAATGAGGTGAATGTGACTAGGAAATTCTCAGGAGATAAATTTAGGGTTTTTCTACCCTAACATTGGCCACATAGACACTGACACCACATTCAAATATAATCCTCAATCTTTTGCTGATAAAGAAAAATATTTCTCACAACTCTTCCACTATTATGACAGTAGATGCTCATCCATCAGCCTTCAAAATGGTGACAACAAGAAACCCACAGACCAGCTCCAGACCAGAGAGAAGTGTACTGCCAGCAGTGACAACAAGAAACACACAGACCGGCTCCAGATCAGAGAGTAGTGTACTGCCAGCAGTGACAACAAGAAACCCACAGACCAGAGAGAAGTCTACTGCCAGCAGTGACAACAAGAAACACACAGACCGGCTCCAGATCAGAGAGTAGTGTACTGCCAGCAGTGACAACAAGAAACCCACAGACCAGAGAGAAGTCTACTGCCAGCAGTGACAACAAGAAACACACAGACCGGCTCCAGATCAGAGAGTAGTGTACTGCCAGCAGTGACAACAAGAAACCCACAGACCAGAGAGAAGTCTACTGCCAGCAACAAGTAATAAGCTACTCCAAAAAGATGACTGCAAAGCCAAAAGTAAGAGAGTGTTTCAAAAGCATGCTGCCTGCAAAGTCCACAGCATCAAGCACATTAGCTGGGAAAAGACTTAGAAGAAAAGCCCAGAACAACTGTAGGTGAGAGAAGTGTAATGTAATTGCTGCATCAACAAGAGCCTCTGTGAAACTACGGAAGTCATCAAGGAGAAAAGCTTTCTGAAAAGTAAAAGGACATTCCCGCTTTCCATGTATCATGCTTTATGAATTGTAAGGATTACAGAAGTTTAGTTGTTGCTGCCAACAGTGAGAAAGAGCCATATGGGTGATTACAGACATCATCAAGAAGGAAAGACTTGCAAAAAGAAAAGGAAGAAAAGAACATTGCCATTTTCCGGGTGCCATGGTCAATGACTTATGAGAAGAAGTATTACAGAAGCTAAAGTGTTTTTGCCAAACATGAGAAAGAGGCCTATATGGGTCTGTCGTGTCCAGTTTCTATGCCAAATTATTGCTTCCCCTCACATGAACACATTACCATTGGTTTATGTATAAGAAATAGATAATTGTTAGTTTTGTAATTTTCTTTTAATAATTTAGATAGTGAAACTCATAAATAAATAATAATTTAGGATGTTAACAGATAAGATACAAGCAATTACTCTCATAATGTGTGGCCAATCCAAAAATTTCTCATGGCCACATGGGGGCGAATGTTACAATATGAGTAATTTGCTAAATATGATCAAATTATATATATGTATTTGTGTGTGTATATATATATATATATATATATATATATATATATATATATATATATATATATGTGTGTGTGTGTGATATAACTACTTGATGTCCAGCCAGAGATAGGGCAATAAATTCCTTTAGTTAAAATAGTTTAGTGAAAAAGTCCAGAAGGCAGAAGCCATGTAAGCAGCTGTCCAACCATCAGAAATAGCATACAGAGATAGGTAAAATGCTGAGATACAAATTACTTTAGAAACAAAAATATACATTCAGCTCTTATGAACCAATCACACTCTTAGCCAACTAAAAGCATCCACCATTATCCATTTTTGGGTTGTATTAGCTGAAGAGGCCTGTCATTATAGGTATATAAGGTATAGGGAGAAGGGAGAGTAGACGAGAGGAGTAGAAAGGAAAGGAAAGAGAGGCTACAAGCTCTTACTGGGGCCCAGAGGTAATTATATTATGCACTTACTTACTTTATAGCTATAAGGTTGTTTTTATGTCTGTTTGCATTTGATGTAAGAAATTGTATGTAGTTATGTCAATGTGTTTTATGTAATGTATTTAATGTAACTCATATTAATGATACCATATAAAGAAGCATAGACTATTATATCGTGTGATCTAAGATTTTGGGTGCTGTGACTAATAAAAGTTGTTATATTAAGCTGTCTTTCTCACAAGCAAATTCTTTCATAAATAATAGTTATTATTATTATTAATATAAATATTATATTCCAAAATTTATAATTAATCTTCAATAATATATATATATATAATAGTATGTATTCAATGTTATCCAGTGTATTTATACCAGTGTACAAGCACTACCGCTGGTTGCGAGCTCATAAGTGGCAGAGTGTAACAATCAAATCGCTAAGGCATAACTAAACTTTAGGCAAGATGTTTTATTTCGAACATAGTAAATTAGGGTACCTTCCAGTTGAGTGAATATTTGATACTGTGGTGGTTCTAGTTTACTCCTTATAGCTGATGGATCCGTAGTTCCGTATATGTCAACGCAAATAGTGGGATGACCAATTGGGGCAGACTCCATCATGTTACAGCACGGGCAAAAAAGACTCATCAGCATCAAACTATCCGCCCCTTCCATAGGGAGTCTATGTAGCTGATTATGGAGGATACTTGCTATTAATATGTTTATGGCTAAGAAGAACCCACAAATAATATACTAGTAGCTCTGTAAATGTAGTGAGTCATTGGTAATAGAATACTAAAATATTAGAGTGCACAAATGTTACATACAATAAATATTGTATAATAAGAAATGTATACTAATCTTAATAGGTGTTAAAGGGGAACTGAGTATAGGTGGGTGATAATAAGGGTATTATGATAAGGATGTTATATTAACAGCCTATTTTTGTGCCAAAAATACTAATGTGAATGAAAACTAATAAGGAAGTGCCTATAATAAGTTGATATAAACAATGTGACTATAAATCTGTGATGGTCTATCTGTGTATATTTAATATAAATCTATCGCGTTTGTATGTGTGTAATAATGAGTGCAACTATAAGTGAATATATAGTGGATCATGTATAGTGATGGGGGTTATATATTGGCCTTATAAAGTGTTGATATATGCTATCGAAATATGAACAATAATACTTGTGTAAAAAGTGCCTATAATGTGGTGGGTATTACAAGATAACTATAATATCTATGGACAGATGATAATGCATATATTAATTATAGTAGTCAACTATATAGTCAGACATGACCAAATATATAAAGGGACCGTATAATATACATAAGCAAATTAATAAACTAACTAATATCCATAGATGTGTGCATGTATATACATGCACACATACACACACCTGCAAATACACAAATGTATACACCTTCTATTAAACAGAAATTAGCCCGAAGTAAAATGATTATGTTGAAAAAGGCCTCAAAAAATAGGAGGCATTATTAATAACAATAGTCACCAGCTAAAAGGAGCTTTGAGATGCAGAATTAAGAGAAGCAATATGTGTAAATATATCACACATGGTACTACCAGTGTCACATCCACCTCTTCAGGCTACACTTACCAACTTAAAAATAGATTGGATTGTAGCTCTAATTATGTCATCTATTTACTCACTTGCATATGTGGGGTCCAGTATTTAGGTAGGACCATTAGGAAGGTTAGAAGTAGATGGGGTGAACATTTTAGGAATGTGGATAAAGGTAGCCTCAAACATAGTGTATCAAGACACCATGTACAGTGCCATTCGGGCTCCAAATGGCAATTTCAAATCAACCTGCTGGAAAGAATTCCATTTAAACAGGGTATGACAAGGTTTAAGAGCCTATGCCAGAGGGAAACCTACTGGATTTACAAATTCAATACCCTCTTTCCAGCGGGCCTTAACGAAAATATAGATATGGCTGCTTTTTAATTTTTTGTATTACTGGCACTTTTTGACATATTGTACATCAACTGGGAGTTAATCATGTCATCACTATCCATCGCACAACACTGGTTAATATAGGGTCTCTTATCGATTATACTTATGATTATATCCACATAATATACTACAATGGCTTTAGTATATAGGCACATTAAGTATTTTCAGCTAATTCTTAAAAAGTTCACTTTATTGTTATATTCCTAGATTGTTTAATGTATTATATAGTTTTAATGGTGGATAGGCCCAATGCCTGTGCGTCGGTGTGTGTGTGCACATGTATACATTTGTGTATTTGCAGGTGTGTGTATGTGTGCATGTATATACATGCGCACATGTATGGATATTAGTTAGTTTATTCATTTGCTTATGTAGATTATATGGTCCCTTTATATATATTTGGTCATGTCTGACTATATAGTTGACTATGATATTCAATATACACATTATCATCTGTCCATAGATATTATAGTTATCTTGTAATACCCACCACATTATAGGAACTTTTCACACAAGTATTATTGTTCATATTTCGATAGCATATATCAACACTTTATAAGGCCATTATATAACCCCCATCACTATACATGATCCACTATATATTCACTTATAGTTGCACTCATTATTACACACATACAAACGTGATAGATTTATATTAAATATACACAGATAGACCATCACACATTTATAGTCACATTGTTTATATCAACTTATTATAGGCACTTCCTTATTAGTTTTCATTCACATTAGTATTTTTTGGCACACAAATAGGCTGTTAATATAACATCCTTATCATAATACCCTTATTATCACCCACCTATACTCAGTTCCCCTTTAACACCTATTAAGATTAGTATACATTTCTTATTATACAATATTTATTGTATGTAACATTTGTGCACTCTAATATTTTAGTATTCTATCACCAATGACTCACTACATTTACAGAGCTACTAGTATATTATTTATGGGTTCCTCTTAGCCATAAACATATTAATAGCGAGTATCCTCCATAATCAGCTACATAGACTCCCTATGGAAGGGGCGAATAGTTAGATGCTGACGAGTCTTTTCTGCCGTAATATGAGGGGGTCAGCCCCAATTGGTCCTCCCACTGTTTACGGTGATGTATATGGAACTACGGCATTCGTCAGCTATAAGGAGTAAACTAGAACCGCCACAATATCAAATATTCACTCGACTTTAAGGTTCCTTAATTTACTATGTTCGAAATAAAACATCTTCCCTAAAGTTTAGTTATAATCATGCCTTAGCGATTTGATTGTTACACTCCGCCACTTATGAGCTTGCAACCAGCGGTAGTGCTTGTACACTGGTCTGTATAAATACACTGGATAGCATAGAATACATACTATTTTATATATATATATATATATATATATATATATATATATGCTTGCAACCAGCGGTAGTGCTTGTACACTGGTCTGTATAAATACACTGGATAGCATAGAATACATACTATAATATATATATATATATATATATATATATATATATATATATATATATATATATATATATATATATATATATATATATATATGGTTTTAATCTATTAGCATACTCATTTAATTTTATTTTCCTCATTTAGCAAACTGTGCTATTTTAAGTAAAAATACAGATGAAGGTATCCTGTTTTGGGTGGAATAAACCTAATATGACTCCTCAGAAATATATTTAAACATCACAACCTAGAAATATATATATAAGTCATATATTTAATATAGAACATAGTATGCTGACATGATACTCCCATATGGTAAATGTTTTAAATCTGTAATTGAATAAGCCTATATGGTTATTACCAATGGTATTGCATTAGAGTGTTACTCTAAGAGTTATAATTGTGGAATATGTTTGACACACCCTCACCAGCTTTCTAATGGGACTAATTTAGTATTTTCACACCTGATGGGGGTGTGTGCTAATAACACACATGGATTGTTTTGTTGTTGCTTTATAAGCCAGAGCTCTCATTTCTTGAACAGAAGCCTGATGAAACAGACAGTATTCTGAGAAACGCGTTGCATTCTGTCCTTTTTAATATCAGAGTCATATGGTTGATATCTGACTTTTGTTTGCCATTAAATTGTGGTCTATTTTAACATTATTATGAGAGTCTGAGCTTGTTTATATCCACTGAGGACTTCACGGATACCGACACTGATGCTGAGACAGTGAGCTGGCATACTGCAAATTCCCAGTACGCTTGACTTAGCACATTTGGGTGCTGCTCCACTTTTGAGTATCCATTCAGCTTATATTCATCTCTCCATTCATATCCACAGTATCACACTAGGAGGCGCCTTTGTTTTTTGTGATTGTATTGACAGAGAAAGTTTGACAGTGAAATGTGTTAGTTTCCGGCTCTATTTATTATAATGAAGCTGAGCTCACAACTTGCGGCTTTAATGGGGATGGGTACAAATAAATTGGAATAGAGCTATTGTTTTTTTTAGATTTTGTTTTCCACCAAGATACAAATTTAACTAATATGTTTTATTGAACCTATGCCTCTGATTTTCATGTTCCTTTAAATAATGTTTCTATAAGTACAATGCACACAAACATTAAAGTAGACCTTGACCAATTGTAATTCTTCAGTTGCAATTTTCTCAGGCTTCTGGAGAATTTGAAACATCATAAAGTGCTTTGTTAGGTTCATCTTGGGTCACCTTTTCTCACTTTTGTAACTTAAATGTGTCTTGCAAGACATTCTCTATTTTTTTTATGTAAAAGTAACATTTATGTTGGAGTAGTAATCAGTAATATGTCCTTGCATTCCTGTTCTCAGCATTTTATTATAAAAAAAATGGGGTTCGTATGTGTTCAAATTGAAACACATATATTTGTCCTTCAATATACTTAGAATCATGTTCATTAATTCCACCATAATGTATTTAAAAAAAATAAAAATTTTAAGTATTGAGCTCTATATGTTCATGGATATTTGTTTGTTTTGTTTTAGCGGAATGAATATCCAAATTAATGCACCAATAAAATGTAAAGAAAATGAAAAAATACTGATGAATTTTGTCAGTATTCATTCGCTTTCTTTACATTTTCTTTAAGGGGTTAAATACCTCTAAATACTTAAATTCTATTTCTATTTAAATGGAGTGATAGCAAAAATGTTAAAAATTCTCTGGTATTCTGGCCAAGTTCTCCTCTGAAATTCCCGGTAGCGTAGGGGTTAAATGTAAGAATTCAGATGGTTTTGTAATTGAATGGCTTAGTTAATTCAATTTAATTCAAACAGCTGTGCCTCTAATAAATTGGAATGCTGTAGAAAAATAGGGGAAATAACACTCAAGTTGAATACAATTTTTTTTAAAAAATAAATATATTAGAATAGATGACCTATGTTATTTTAAAAAGTGTATTTTTAAGTGCAATAAAACATGTTATGGTGTTTATTTTCTGATAAAGATAGATTTTTTTGTTTAATACCTTGCTATAATTAGATCTACTATTTACACAATATCCTTAGGGCAATTCATCGGAATAAAAGGTCTTTACTAATTCTGTACTTTGCTTTGGCAAATCAAATAGATTTGTTATTTATTTTAAGCTGTGTACTTTGTATTTAAAAGGAAAGTAACTCAAAAATTGTTATTGTTTTAAAAGATAGATAATCCCTTTATTTCCAATTCCCCAGTTTTGCACAGAAAACATAGTTAGATGAATACTCTTTTTACCTCTGTCATTACCTTGTTTCTAAGCATCTTCTGACGGCCCCCTGATCACATGACTTTATCTATTGACTTGCATTTAAGCCAATAAGTGCTGTGTTGTTAGAATCCACGGGCGTCAGCACATTGTTATCTATATGGCTCACATGAACTAGCTTCACCTGATGTGAAAAGCAAATACAAAAGCATGTGATCAGGGGGCTGTCTAAAAGGACTAGAAATTTACATTACAGCGGTTAAAATTTGCATTTCTACATAACCATTGTACAACAATTTTAAATACCATATCTGTAGTGAATAAATCTTGCATTTCATTTACTTTTTCACATGTTTATCATGAGTTATTTAAATTTTATTTTGTTGTATTAATAATATGTTGGCATCCAAAATGTAATTTACTATTTTTTTAAGAACAAAGATTAGACACCTTTTTCAACATTTATAGAGAAATTTAATTCCATGACTTTTGTATTATTTTCAAATGGTTTAGGACACCTGTGCCATTTTGGACATTAATGATCTTGTTTGGATTTTTCTCAAGTCAAGTGGATCTAGCAGTGACCATAAATAGGTAGACATTATTATGTGGTAGCACAAACCATCTATTTCTTTTTGATTCATAGCAGTGGCCTCTTATCACAGCAAGATAAGATGCAACCAGGTGCACTATATTGGTCCTCAAGAAGAAAAAGTAACTGTGATACTCTAGCTGCAAAAAGGACTGATTATATTTGATAGCATCAGGGAACAAGGGACATTTGAAAGGCAGAAAAACAGCAACTTGTTTAAACTTTTGCTTATATGATATGAATACCATCCGACAGCTGTACTCAGTCTATTCCAAGAATGGGTTTAAGGATTATGCTACGACAAAAGAAGAGGCGATGTTGTCAAAATAGGTTAAATATATTGTTTTCATACTAATAAACTGATACGTTTACCAATTCAAGTTTTAATGTTTTGTTTTATTTTATTTATGTTTTTTTTCCATCTTGTGTTCTAAATAAAGATATTATTGCATGAATACATTTATGCATTATGCTCTGCAAAGCTTCAAACCACTGCACATATTTTTTTCCCTTCCCAATGTTAACATATGGTCAATCCCACTTATTAAAAATGACAGTTTTTACCATCTTCAATATAAGAGAGGGACATGCAGAGGCCAATTATGGAAATCTACTGTGATGGGTGAGTAAATGTTTATGTGAAAACTTTTGAACTTAAAAAAATATCAAGCAATATGGTTTTCATGATTCTGAATATGAGCAGAGTTGTATTTAAATATGAATCTCTATATTTTTATTTGAAAGCATTATTTTTCTACATTTTTAAACTGTTACTAAGTACAATAGTATCCATTATCATCAAAATAGTATATGGTGATAACCCCTTTTCAGATAGATTCCCAGACTCCCAGTCTGTTTGCAATGTAGAATTTGATTACTAAATTCTAATAGAATATTAAATGTGAAATTTCAAATGTTGATATTCAATTTCATTATCAACATTCGAAAACAAAAGTAACATTTGATTACAAAATTTGAATGGATTTTCATTCTTATCAACATACGATTGTCCAAAAAGAACTTCTACAGGATTATTCATTCTACCAAACGAATTATACGTTCGCCCAATCCTAGTGATAAACTATTAAAGTACTGCTATACATGTGATAACCTATTAAAGTACTGCTATACATGTGATAAGCTATTAAACCACTGCTATACATGTCATGAGCTAATAAAGGACTGCTATAGATGTGATAAGCTATTAAAGTACTGCTATACATGTGATAAGATATTAAAGGACTGCTATGCATGTGATAAGATATTAAAGTACTGATATACATGTGATACGCTATTAAAGTACTGCTATACATGTGATAAGTTATTAAAGTACTGCTATAGATGTGATAAGCTATTAAAGTACTGCTATACATGTGATAAGCTATTAAAGTACTGCTATACATGTGATAAGTTATTAAAGTACTGCTATACATGTGATAAGTTATTAAAGTACTGCTATACATGTGATAAGCTATTAAAGTACTGCTATACATGTGATAAGTTATTAAAGTACTGCTATAGATGTGATAAGCTATTAAAGTACTGCTATACATGTGATAAGTTATTAAAGTACTACTATACATGTGATAAGTTATTAAAGTACTGCTATACATGTGATAAGTTATTAAAGTACTGCTATACATGTGATAAGCTATTAAAGTACTGCTATACATGTGATACGTTATTAAAGTACTGCTATAGATGTGATAAGCTATTAAAGTACTGCTAAACATGTGATAAGTTATTAAAGTACTGCTATACATGTGATAAGTTATTAAAGTACTACTATACATGTGATAAGTTATTAAAGTACTGCTATACATGTGATAAGTTATTAAAGTACTGCTATACATGTGATAAGCTATTAAAGTACTGCTATACATGTGATACGTTATTAAAGAAGTGCTATACATGTAATAAGCTATTAAAGTACTGCTATACATGTGATAAGTTATTAAAGTACTGCTATACATGTGATAAGCTATTAAAGTACTGCTATACATGTGATAAGATATTAAAGTACTACTATATATTTGCTAAGATATTAAAGTACTGCTATATATGTGATACGCTATTAAAGTACTGCTATACATATGATTCGCTATTAAAGTACTGCTATACTATGTGATAAGTTATTAAAGTACTGCTATACATGTGATGATCTATTAAAGAACTGCTATACATGTGAAAAGCTATTAAAGTACTAATATACATATGATAAGATATTAAAGTACTGCTTTACATGTGATAACAGCTATTACAGTACTGCTATACATGTGATAAGATATTAAAGTACTGATATACATGTGATAAGTTATTAAAGTACTGCTATACATGTGATAACAGCTATTAAAGTACTGCTATACATGTGATAAGCTATTAAAGTACTGCTATACATGTGATAAGCTATTAAAGTACTGATATACATGTGATAAGTTATTAAAGAACTGCTATACATGTGATAAGCTATTAAAGTACTGCTATACATGTGATAAGCTATTAAAGTACTGCTTTACATGCGATAAGCTATGAAAGTACTGCTATACATGTGATAAGATATTAAAGTACTACTATATATTTGCTAAGATATTAAAGTACTGCTATACATGTGATACGCTATTAAAATACTGCTATACATGTGATAAGCTATTAAAGTACTACTATACATATGATAAGATATTAAAGTACTGCTATACATATGATAAGTTATTAACGTACTGCTATACATATGATAAGATATTAAAGTACTGCTTTACATGTGATAAGTTATTAAAGTACTGCTATACATGTGATAAGTTATTAAAGTACTGTTATACATGTGATGATCTATTAAAGAACTGCTATACATGTGATAAGCTATTTAAGTACTAATATACACATAAGATATTAAAGTACTGCTTTACATGTGATAAGCTATTAAATTACTGCTATACATGTGATAAGATATTAAAGCACTGCTTTAGATATGATAAGATATTAAAGTACTTATATACATGTGATAAGTTATTAAAGTACTGCTATACATGTGATAAGTTATTAAAGTACTGATATACATGTGATAAGCTATTAAAGTACTGCTAAACATGGGATAAGCAATTAAAGTACTGCTTTACATGTGATAAGATATTAAAGTACGTCTATACATGTGATAAGCAATTAAAGTACTGCTTTACATGTAATAAGATATTAAAGTACTGCTTTACATGGGATAAGATATTAAAGTACGTCTATACATGTGATAAGATATTAAAGTACTACTTTACATGTGATAAGATATTAAAGTACTGATATACATGTGATAAGATATTAAAGTACTGCTTTACATGGGATAAGATATTAAAGTATGTCTATACATGTGATAAGATATTAAAGTACTGCTTTACATGGGATAAGATATTAAAGTACTGCTTTACATGGGATAAGATATTAAAGCACGTCTATACATGTGATAAGGTATTTAAGGACTGCTATACATGTGATACACTATTAAAGTACTGGTATGCATGTGAAAAGCTATTTAAGGACTGCTATACATGTGATACACTATTAAAGTACTAGTATGCATGTGATAAGCTATTGAAGGACTGCTATACATGTGATACACTATTAAAGTACTGGTATGCATGTGATAAGCTATTGAAGGACTGCTATACATGTGATAAGTTATTAAAGGACTGCTATACATGTGATAAGTTATTAAAGTACTGATATACATGTGATAAGCTATTAAAGTACTGCTAAACATGGGATAAGCAATTAAAGTACTGCTTTACATGTGATAAGATATTAAAGTACGTCTATACATGTGATAAGCAATTAAAGTACTGCTTTACATGTAATAAGATATTAAAGTACTGCTTTACATGGGATAAGATATTAAAGTACGTCTATACATGTGATAAGATATTAAAGTACTACTTTACATGTGATAAGATATTAAAGTACTGATATACATGTGATAAGATATTAAAGTACTGCTTTACATGGGATAAGATATTAAAGTACTGCTTTACATGGGATAAGATATTAAAGCACGTCTATACATGTGATAAGGTATTTAAGGACTGCTATACATGTGATACACTATTAAAGTACTGGTATGCATGTGAAAAGCTATTTAAGGACTGCTATACATGTGATACACTATTAAAGTACTAGTATGCATGTGATAAGCTATTGAAGGACTGCTATACATGTGATACACTATTAAAGTACTGGTATGCATGTGATAAGCTATTGAAGGACTGCTATACATGTGATACACTATTAAAGTACTGGTATGCATGTGATAAGCTATTTAAGGACTGCTATACATGTGATACACTATTAAAGTACTGGTATGCATGTGATAAGCTATTGAAGGACTGCTATACATGTGATACACTATTAAAGTACTGGTGTGCATGTGAAAAGCTATTTAAGGACTGCTATACATGTGATACACTATTAAAGTACTGGTATGCATGTGATAAGCTATTGAAGGACTGCTATACATGTGATAAGTTATTAAAGTACTGCTATACATGTGATAAGCTATTGAAGGACTGCTATACATATGATACACTATTAAAGTACTGGTATGCATGTGATAAGCTATTGAAGGACTGCTATACATGTGATACACTATTAAAGTACTGGTATGCATGTGATAAGCTATTGAAGGACTGATTTACACTTAGATTCCAGAAAACAACATCTAAAATCTTGGCCACTGGATTTAAACAATATTAACCACTTCAGCGCTTAGCCATTTCACACCCCTGGGCTGAGCTGGTTATGAGTTTTTGGTTTACAATCACATTTAAACACAATTGTAAGTTATGATTTTACACAAAAGATTTTATGATTTATTTCAGCATGCCCAGTAGGTTTAAAACATAATATTATTTTATGTATATACAGGGCCATTGCAAGGATTTTCAGCTACACAGATGAAAACACATTTTGTTGCCTCTCTCCCCTCACCCCCCTGAAAAAATTATATAGCCTGACATTACTCATTTTTAACAAAATGTTCTAGTGATGTATTAAGCATCTATAGATAGCTATTGTATCTATAATGGCAGAGAAAATAGATTTACATTATCACATCAAATCCCTGACTGGTAATCTGATTTATTATACAGTATATATATAAAAGCTTATAATGGCTAATTTATGCATGTCATAATGCACCTACAGTAGTTGGTGGCTCTGCAAATCATAGCAAACCAGTGGTGGCTCTGCATAGTGAATCAAACAGTCACGACAATATATAAAACATAAGTATACCTAGACTGATACTAGCATGTCTAACATGAACATTTACCAAGCTGCAGGCAGACAAGTTCTCAAGCAGAGAAGGGATCTGCACTCTCACAAACCATTAAAGAGTCCACGATTAGGGTGCTGGCAAAACAATATAAGAGAAATTATATACAGACTGCACTCGCTGGATTGAAGATAAACATTTCTTGGAGCTATAATGTGGTGCCGTTTCAGGGACAATCTCCCCTTCCTCAGACTGAGGAGTGAGCACAACGTTATCTATATGTCACACATGAACTAGCTGTGAAAAAGAATGCACTGAGATACAAGTTGGCCTTCAAGGGCTTAGAAATGAGCATACCTAGGTTTAGCTTTCAACAAAGAATACCAAGAAAACAAAGCAAATGTGATGATATTCGAAAGTTGTTTAAAATGTCATGCCCAATCTGAATCATGAACGTTTAATTTTGAATAGACTGTCCCTTGGCTTTAAGCAGCAAAAATACATTTATATTAAAAAAATAAAATTATGCCATTCACCAAATTTGTGCCCACCCGGTTGCCTTGTCTGCAACTATTGTAGCGCCAGTCCTGTGCCTATATCACAACGTGTAAGAAGGCTGCAACAAAAGATATAAAAGGGCCTTATTTGAAAAACCCAAATATATTTTAAGCCAGGAAAATTAAAGCCCCACTTCATAGGTCATTGGACTGCTGCTATGAGAGAAAAATATTGAATCTGTAATGCTAAAGACATTAAACATTCAATTTAATGTATTCATTAAGCGATCATTTCTTAAAAGTGTGCTGTGTTATAACGGCAGCCTGGGAATTCCACTGTAAATTTTCATTTTAAAATGATATTCACCTGTGGTATAATTTAAATTATTAGTCTTGTGGTGCTGTTTTTATTTATTTTTATTAACAAATTTCAAAGATTGAGTTATAAATACAGATTTTTTTTTTCTAGCACGATTATCTAATATATTTATTAAGATAAAAAAAAAATTGTTGTCCAAAAATATGGTTGGATGTGTATAGAACTATTAGTTGTGTTTTTACAATTTCCCAAATGTTCATATATGTTTAAAAATTATGATTACGAGTGGAGGGGTAGTTTGCACTTGCGTTTGAGTGTTAAAATAGCAATAAATTTAAAAAAATGTGCTTGGAGATGCTTGTATTACGAGTTGAAAGTTAACACAAAATCAAATTCTCTTATGGACTTTAATGAAGCCAAAAAAAAAAAAAAAAAAAAACACCCACAAGTCATGCAAACATGATTAAAGGGACACTGAACCCAATTTTTTTCTTTCATGATTCAGATAGAGCATGCAATTTTAAACAACTTTATAATTTACTCCTATTATCAATTTTTCTTTGTTCTCTTGCTTTCTTTATTTGAAAAAGAAGGCATCTAAGCTATTTTGTCGGTTTAGAACCATGGCAAGCACTTGTTTATTGGTAGGTAAATTTACCCACCAATCAGCAAGAACAACACAGTGTGTTCACCAAAAATGGGCCGGGATCTAAATTTACATTCTTGCATTTCATATAAAGATACCAAGAGAATGAAAAGAATTTGATAATAGGAGTAAATTAGAAAGTTGCTTAAAATTGCATGCTCTATCTGAATCACGATAGAAAAAAATTTGGGTTCAGTATCCCTTTAAGGTTATTTAAAAGCACAACATAAGAAGATAATATTGCATAATCCAATGTTCTGCAGATAGCAGAATATGTTCTATTTATTCTTAAAGAGATATTTAAATATATACATATATGATACATTTTTGCACAAATATATATTTATTTATATATATATATATATATATATATATATATATACTGTACATGATTATATATAGGTATATATATATATAGGTATAGATATATATAGTTTTATATATATATATATATATATATATGAATATATATTTAATAATACATAGAACATAAAATACATAGTTAAAACCTTTATTAATATGAATATATATATATATGATTGTACATGCTTTCATCTACTTGACTGCAAATGGTCCAATTCACAAGCATTTTGCAGCATTTAGGAGAGTTAGAATTCTGAATTTCATGTAAAGCATTCACTCCTTTTTGGGGGCAAAAAACTAATATATATATATATACAGACAGTATATATACAGTATATAAGCTGCTTCTTAGCTTATATACCCGGGTGCTCAATCTTCAGTTTAAAATACATCCATTTGCAAAAAAGTGATATGCACTCACAGAACTTATTTCCAAAAATGTCAAAGCTAGTTTATTGTAGACATATTGGGCTAGATTACGAGTAGAGTGCAAACGTTTGTGCCCAAGGTTATGAGTTAAGTGAACGCAATCCGGTAAGAACAATCACGATTTACGCTAGAATGATTACTGCAATTTCAGACCTCTGGTTAACTGTTTCATGAAACATAAAACAAATAAAGAATACGTTACAAAGTACAGTTACACTTATAATAACACCATCTAATAAAAGTATTCAATAATAATATTGCACACTATCTTAGGAGTAAGTGTGTGCAACATTATTATTGAATATTTTTTATTAGATGGTGTTACTAAGATTGTAAGTGTACTTTTTAATGTATAAGCTAGCTCAAATTAAATAAACCAAATAACACTACTACTGTACATGTTCATATATTGTCATGATTGAAGTCACAGATATTGGTGGTATTAGTTAGTTATCATATTAGATGTAGTGGAGTTATTTTGTTTATTTAATTTGAGCTGGTTTATACTAGCCCTGCTAAGAGATTATTTTGCCAGTTGAAATTATGTGGATACTTTTTGAGATTTTTATTACTATTATTATTAATGATCTTTTACTAGCCATCCACACTGAGAGAAGGTATTTGAGTTTGATACTTTTTAACCATAACTAACACTGAGTAAGGGCATGACATGTAGAGGAGGGGATGTGCCCAGTAACAGTCTGTCGGAGGTCAACAGACCTATTAGGAAACACTGATGAGAATGTGTGGATGTGGAGCGTGATTTTGTCCGGGATATATGTTGGTTAATTATACTTTTGAATGGTATACTATAGGGGCTTGTTTGATCATTGGTAAGTGGTGGTTTGATCACAATTTACTCATGATAGGTCATGTTAGTTGTGCATATAATCCTAGATCCCAATGGTTATTTGACGTTTTTGTATGTAGAGGGCATTGTCAGGAGGAAATACATATACCTATAGACAAAGTGTGGCTTTGTAAATATACACCCTTTTAGGGTGTAAATGCTGAGAAACGCGTTGTAGAGTTCACAGAGGGCGAGTTATTGTGTAATATGTGTATTTTTCTTTAGGTTATTTAATCACTTTTGTTTGGGTCTCAGTTGAGTTTGAGCGCCCCCTACCGATAGATAAGATAGATACAACTTTTTAACTGTATCACTTTACGCTAGGGGGCCAATTTACTAACAGTCGGACAGACATGATCCGCTGTAGTGGATCATGTCCACCTGACTTCGTTGAATGCCGACAGAATACACTGTCTGCATTTAACATTGCACAAGCAGTTCTGGTGAACTGCTTGTGCAACTCTGCTGCCTGCAGATTCGCGCTAGCAAGGGGTGTCAATCAACCCGATCTTATTTGATCAGCTGATTGCTGTCCACCGCCTCAGAGGTGGCAGATGAGTTAAGGAGCAGTGGTCTTAAGACCGCTGCTTCTTAACTCCTATTTCCAGCGAGGCTGAAGGCTCGTCGTGGAAACAGGGGTATACAGCCCCATTCAGGCTGTGATAAATCGGCCCCATGGTCTCCACTCGCACAAACCTGACGTGTGATAAATTTGTGCTTAGGAGAATGCGTTTACTTTAGACTTAATATGTGCATAAGTTAGCATGGGTATTATATTTGGCATCTCGAGCCGCGCTAACAATAGCGAACCATTTGTAATCTAGATCATAATGTTAAAAAGTCAATAATCAAAATAGGATTTCGAAGAAAAGTTAATATTTTGTGTTCTGAAGTACAAAAGAGAGCAACATCCAATGGTGCAGACTCACATACCCCAAAGCAACAACAAGAACATTTTCACAGGAGAACAAGTAGAAATAGCAGTAAAAAGTAGATATTTGACAATAATGGAATGAAGACTGACTGTTTCTGCAGTGAGGTATTGTTAGTGAAATTTAAGCAATGCTTACAAATAAAGATATTTTATGATGTTTAACATTGTCTTGAAGTAAATATATTGTATTTCATTTCAGCAGCGACTGAAATATAAATATCAAGGATCTTTCACCATTGCTTTCAAATAAGCATATATTATGATATTTAATGCTGCTTTCAAATAAATATAGTTTATGTCATTTCAGCAGTGACATCAATAAGCTAAGTGTTAAAACTTGTTAAACATTGCATCTAATAAATATGTTGTGATTTTAAGCAGTGCTTTTAAATAAAAATGTTATGACATGTCCTTATTGTTTGCAAATATATTCTGTTTATGTCAGTAGCATCTGCAAATAATAATAATACGTTTTAGAACACAATCTTGTTATGGAATACATCACTATCTCTGTTGACAACCAAGGTTGAAACTTTTTAAAGTGACGTTAAATAGTAAATTCCTTCTAGAAATAATGCTGCATTCAAAGCAATTATTAGGTTTAGAATAATATGTAGGGATATTGTTTGCAATTATATTCGTTGTTTAAATATTGAAAATATAAATGTAAAGTTTTAGTTTTAAAAAAAACTACTTTAGTTTCTATTTATGGGCACTGGCATGTTTGAGCTAGTTTTCTATTTATTATTATACTTTATTTATAAAGTGCCAACATATTTACGCAAAACTGTCCATGGGTACAATTGATATAGGTCAAACAATGATACAATACTTGTAAAGAGACAAGAAAAATGTGACAAATACAGGAGTAATTTAGGTCCCTATTCCCATGGGAACTTAGAATCTAGAAGGGTGGAAAACAGGAGGTGAGGACTGCAAGGGTGAGAATCATGTTAATACGGAGTTAGATGCGGGCAATTGTTACGTAATTGGAGTTAGTTTGTTATTGAGTGGGGTGGTAGGTTACTTGTATAATCATATCCATAAATATTTATATGTGCTGCCATCGCTATGCTACTTCCCCCTTTTCTATGCTTAGAATTCTTAGCCCTAAAACTTTACACTTATTTTGTCAATCTTTAAATAGCTAATGAAACATTAAAAAAATACATCTACATGTTATTTTAAGACTAATATTTTCTTTGAATGCATCATGCTATCTAGCATTTATTTAGTGTTTACCATCCCTGTGCTGTTGTGATTGAGACTTATGTATTTGTAATTCAGTCTTGGTTTTAAAACAGTGATCTTCTTTCAGTTATAGAAACTTAGCAAAGAGAAACTTCCTTCTGTAGTTAGGTTTTTGAAAATGGGGTCTCTATAGTTCTGCTTGTTAACTTAATTTAAAAAATAAATAAATATATGTTTCCAACATATGGAAACAGAAATAGTGTAACTGACCCTTATTTTTTTCTAATTTTAAACCCAACCTTTAGATAATTTGACTTTATCAGTTCAATAGTTAGTATAGTTGGGGGGCGGAGCCAGCAGTTACACAGACCAGACGCACGTTCAGAAGGCTCCTAGGCCAAAAATACTATTTAGGCAATAAAGTCTGTAATTGTTGGGAACTAATAGTTTATTTTAACTGGTCACTTGTCAGGGACCTTGTCAGAGCATAGTTTATTAAGCACTAAGCTCCGTTATCGACTTCAGGGGACAAAGATTTTTGCTGCGCAGCAGGAGGACACCATTTTGCTGATAGAACTCCGGAGGTTCGGGGCTCCGCTCCGGAGTTGGATTTATAAAGACTTGCAAGTCTCATCATTAACGCTCATGTCCAGAGAGACTGTAGTATGCTATTGGACTCCACACATCGGAGAGACAGACACGCCCGCATAAACAGTTTATTTCTATCTAACGGAGGCCCTGACTGTAAGGACATACAGAACAATGGCGGATATAGAGGGCTGGGAAAAGACAATCCTACTTAATATCGAAACCTCCTTTCAACAGCTGAAGATAGAGCTGATCAACACTCTAAAAGGCATAAAGTCCCATCAGTCAACAACTAACAGAGATGCGCAGGGATTAAAGACAACGGAGGTATTTGGTCATGAGCCTACTACAGCTTGGCATTTTCCCATGCAGGCAGAAGAGAAACCATCCTATGCTATAGGGGAAAATCCGGTGTTTGCTATGCAACTACCATTAATAGCCGATTGGCAGAGCTCACACCTGATGCCTAATCCTGAGCAACTCCCTACGATTGATCTAAGAAGCAGAAACCCGGCGATTCCTGCACACAAGCTCTATGGCTTTCAAATATATGGCATTAGCTCCCTGGGCGATGATTTTAATGTGCCTCATCATATTCTAGACATGACAAACAAAGTGGTCTGTCGCTATGAAGAAGATCTTGGGGAAATATGACGATATTCTCAAAGGTAACCCGGACCGGGCTGTAACTCACCACCCAGATCTACATATCCAGCAATCCACTGAGGGGAAGTCACATTCTCCTACTAACACCCGAAGAGGAATCGGCTAGCAACCCTTAATACAGCTGACCCTACTGTTGTACCTGACAGGAAACACGAAGTATAGTTGGACTTACTATTTCATCTTGCCCCTGAACTGGTGTAAGAACTTTGCCCATTACTACTACTTTTTATATTCTGCTCTAAGTACATTACAGAAATTTTAGGTTGGAAATGTTCACTCACTTAGTTACCTGAAGCCTAACTGAAATGACTACATAATCAGCCTTGCATCACTACCACTTACGCTTATACTGCTGGACATTTTTCTTGCTTTCAGAAGCTGATCAATGGAGAGTAATTTTTTTATAGTTAAGCATTTGGTTAATGTTTTTTTTTTAATTGATGGGAATGTACATACTCGTTGTAATTAATCTCTTTACTTTAACATAACATTCACGGAAGGGTGATGTAATTACCACTTTACGCCACTAGAGGGGAGTCATGGCTTATTTATGACTTGTACACCACAAATCTCTGTGTTTTATTACTTTATTCCAGGCTTCTAGATTATAGGGATATGTGGCAATTTAAAATATAGTGCTAAAACTACTACCCTCTATGTTCTCTAATCTGCATGTAATAGTCTTGCTCCTAGATACCTAACTAATGTTGACAATATCCTCATTTCTCTAGTTCTGGTATGTTAATATTATCTGGGTCTGAACGCATGATTTGCCCTGTTGTGTGGCATAGGGCCCATGTCCACGCGATAGGGAGATCTGATTTAGTATAGATGTCTTTTACACATTATACCATAGATCAAACATGCTAGATGTATCCACATGATGTTCTATCGATATCTCATCACTTGCTATGACATTAGGTGTAAGTGTATGTAGGTATTTTAATACACACCCTAGTTTTAATTGCGTTACTGAGCTGGTGGCCCTGGTTCAATGTATATTTACAGTCCTATACACCCACATATTAATGTTGATGGGATCCGCCAATCTACTGTACACCTGTTTATGCGTAGTGACACAGACCTCATATGTAAAAGCCCTAGGCTGCTTATACTTGGCTAGTTATTATCCATGTTACAGAGTATAGGTGTGTGTGGTTTACCTTCATGGCCTCAAATGTCTAGTTATATATTATAAACTGTCTGGCTCCGATTCCCCCCCTAGGGCTCTCGCCTTAGTACATGTTTACTTAGTAAACCAAGGAACGTAGATTCCCTTGAATTTCACTTCTATTAAATATAAAACTGGTACAATGTAGTGGCTAGCGTTATACCTATTCAAATATTACATAACAATAGTCTTGCTAATCTCCTTTCTTCTTGTATTTTTTCTAAGGATTTCACTAGTCTACGGAGATTTCTATTTGTATGGGCTTAAATATAGCCCTATAGGCTATATCTTTGAATCCTTTTTATAAATCCTGGTAATTACAGCCATAAGGACTCTAAAAGGGCTCCATATTTTTATTTGAAAATCTATCAAACACAAGACTGGTACAATGTAGCGGCTATTTGAATTTTTGTTTCATAACTTTTGACCATTATAGCAATAAGGGCTCTAAAAGGGCCCCATAGTCTTATTCGAAAATTTGAGGTTAGTTCTTTTTACTTTTATTAACCACATAGGTAGTACTTCTTTACTAGTGTTTGGTTCAGTCTTTAGTCTCTGTTCTCTCTACATGTGGAAGTGCAAGACTTTATTTATGTTTATAATATTGTGGTGATATATGCTATATGTACGGTACTGTATACCTTATTGTATATCCTCACGGGTTGAGGATTTTTTGTAAATGATTACTATGTACTGTTATGTTCTTTACCTCAATAAAAACATATTTAAAAAAAAAAAATAGTTAGTATAGTTAGTATTTATTTAGCTTTTTCTCAATTTTTTTATTTAATCTATGCTATTTGTACACACTGGGCTTGGTCTCTACATGCTTTTGAGGTTTTCATTGTATTGTATTGAATTAGCAGTCATATCTCAATATTTTATAGCAGATAGATTTTATTTACTATTTTACTTACTATTATATTGAAGGTGTTTTTATGATGCCGATATCAATGAGCTTGTTCAAACTGTCGGAGCAAGCATGACCCTTCCTAAGACCAACATGACAAAGTGCAAGTGCAAACAATTTAAAGACTCAAACTACATACACCTTTACCGAACGAAAAAGCACCAAAATGTTTGTTATGACAACAACCTCATAGACAGCATCTCGTGAATATATCATAAAAATATGTGATCAAACGTTATTATCATAAAATATGGCTTATACAAACAAATAACTAGAGTGTATATGTATAGTGCAACCATCATATAACTATACTGTGTTTATATGACTTGATCATCATCAATCTCGTTCAAAACAGGTCTAAATATAAACTCTTTATCAACGACAATACCTATCTTATTGCCTCATCATTGTCTGTTTGAATCATTTTCCTAGATATACATATGGATATATATAAAATGTATCATTATCACTTCCATATGGTGTAAAACATACCAATAGTTATTACTGAGAAGCTTCTGTATTATACAAGGAGAAGCCATTGCCGTGAGTTATGCACTGCACATTGAAAGGCACATGTTGCTTGTGGATGATGTATCAAACATGAGTAGGTAGACGTAGTACACTTTGCAAACTCTGTTTCAATCAATCCACATCATTAATGCCACACCCATAACACTCATAGAATTGCACAATGCTCCCGAACAGATATGATCTTGTCAATCACTGATGCATGAGTTAGAGTGGGTGGAGCAGCCTATCAACTATCTGTAAAATGTAAGAGAACTATGCACTGCTAGAGGGGGTGATAGGGCAAAATTATTATGACGATGTGAATCTCTTTGGATTTACCAATTTAACACTACATTTCTAAATGGTTTGAATACTAGCATTGACTGGCACTGTTTTTTTATAAAATAAGTTATACTGTTTAAGTAATATACACTCACACTAAACTTAATTAGGAATGATTTATGTGTGAGTCAAATCCTAACAGAATTAAACAACAACAAAGATACTGTAGATCTCACATTTAGGGGGTCCGATTTATGATAGTGCGAGCAGACATGATACATTATAGCGTATCATGTCTGCCGCACATCAATAAATGCAGACAGCATACACTGTCAGCATTTATCATTGCACAAGACGTTCTGGTGAACTGCTTGTGCAATGCCTCCCCCTGCAGATTTTCGGCCAATCAGCCGCTAGCAGGGGGTGTCAATCAACCCGATCGTATAGGATCAGGTGGATTGATGTCCGCAGTCTCAGAGCAGGTGGACAAGTTATGGAGCAGCGGTCTTTAGAACGCTGATTCATGACTGCGGAAACAGAGGCATCAAGCTCCATTCGGAGCTTGATAATGTGGCCCCTTAATCCCTTCCAAAAACCATCAGTGGTCAATCACTTTAACTCAAGCTGATTATTTAAAATGCTGGAATCTAGGAATTGCCTGAGTTTGTTAGCCCAATTTTTATTTATTTTTTAATGACAATTGGATAAAATAGGTACAATCCTGATGCCAACTTGCAGTTTGGATCAAGTTTTGAAGATAAGAATGAAGATAAGGGCAAGTTACTCTGGTTCAGAGCTATGAAATCAATACAAAGTCAAGATACTAAAAGATTACTGTAGTTCAGGAGGGAACCTAAGGTGAGGCACTAATCAGCTCTTCTGGTTGATTGAGCTAGGAATATAATGACGACCACCTGTTGATGATTACTACTGTTGAGCAACAGTAGCCAAGAAAATAACCTTTTGCAAAGACTTTCTACTGAACAGCACAAGCAACCCCAGCACTATGCTAAAAAAAAGTACATGCTCTGAAAGCACCAAACCTCAGTTTACACTACAGTGTCCATAATATTTTATTTGTTTATACACACATGGCAATAACTTTGGTTAAGCATCTAACATCATTAAACTGCAAAATTACATATTTTTTAATATACATTTCTCATCCGAGGCTTGGCTTTATCAGCTATCTTATTTATTAATTAATTCATTCATTATTTGTTTATTTATTTATGTATGTCTTTATTTTTAAATTAATCATCTATCAATATTTTAAATCATTTTCTGCTTATTTATAAATCTATGATAATAATATAGAATGGTTTACAGTATAAAATGCCTAGATATAGCTATAAAAAACTAAATAATGATTTAAGTTTTAAGCAGTTACCGTAAATTGTCTTTTTAAAATATCAGCAAATATTTTTGACTGTATAATTGTTTGTTAAAAAAGGGTTTTTGAAACAATTATTTAAGTTTTAGTTTAGAACTTTAGATATATTATTTTACATTACACATTTATTTCAATAATTGCCCTTGCTGTATCACATTTATTTCAAGAGAACCCTTATTTGCGTGTCAGTGCATTATTCATAACTTGTTCTACTTTTCATTTCCATTGTTTTCCACAATTCAGCCTAATAATTCATTCTCTTGTTCTCTCAAATGCATTATTAAATATAACAGACTTAGTACATGATGAATGCACATATGTAGAAATATCTCAGATCTACTAGACAGAGTTGCTGGTGGTTTTGGATCTCTCAAAGCCTTAAAGGCTGTGATTGATTACTTCTTTGTCATAAAACTTTTTTAGGCATTAGCAACTTTAATTGGAATTTCCAAGATATATTCTTTTAGACTGAGCCAAATACATATTTTTGGTGAAATGTATCTATAAAATAATTTGCTTACAGATTATTATCATTAGTATTATTATTATTATTATTAGTAGTAGTACATCAGCTATTACTGCTACGTATTATTATTATAATCATTATTATCATCATGATTTTCATCATCTAAATCATCATCACCAGAAAATATTCAATATTATCATCATGATTTTCATCATCACTCAAAAAGAAACTATACCGTTTGTATAAAATAATTTTGAATTTCATGGAGCAGTACACAGTCAATGCTTATATTTAGGTATCATCATAACTTATAAAAATACAATGTATTAATGCATTAATATGTATACTGTTCACATTATTATTATTATTATTATTATTATTATTATTATTATTATTATTATTTCAGCTACAACTACTGCTACTAATAATAATAACAATAATCTTCATCAGTACCACTACATTATGGAGATTATGAATATCTGGTATCCCCTTTAGACTATTCAATGCCATGGCTTTCTTTAAGGCTCTGGTGAATTACATCTTCCGGGACCTTCTCAACAAATATGTGCTTGTCTATTTGGATGATATTGTGATCTTCTCTACCTTGATAAATGAGCATAACACTCTTGTTAAACAAGTCCTCTCTTGTTTACATTGCAACCATTTATGTTAAATTGTGCAAATGTGAGTTTGAAAGACAAGAGGATTTTTCATGGATCCCAAGAAATTACATGCTTTTTCTGATTGTCCGGAGCCCACTACAGTTAGGGGAATCCAGTGATTTATTGGCTTTGCCAAATACTACCAAAAAATGTATTACAAACACATTGCTCCAATGACTGCTCTTATCCACAAAGGGGCTACTTGCAAAAAATGGTCTGAACCGCTTTCAAGGCCTTTCAGACATGATTTTTGTACTGCTCAAATTCTTGCTTACCCAGATGCTTCATTACAATTTACGATGTAAGTGGATGATTTGGATGCTGGTTGCTGGGGCACTACTTGCACAACGTAATCCGCAGACTGGAAAAAATCATCATGTAGCTTTCCTTTCCAAGAGATTCTCTTCAGCAGAATCTCCAAACGCTATGGAGCTGCTGGCTATCAAGATGGCTTTTTCCAAATAGAGGCATTTATTTGAGAGTACCATATTACCTTTTGTTATCCTTACAGACCACAAGAACTTGACATACCTTGAAACTGCTGAACAATTAAATATTGACAGGCCTGTTGGGTAATGTTTTTTTCCCAGTTCAACTATATTGTGTCCTACATTCCAGTGTCTATAAACACCTCAACCTATTATTCCAGCAGAACAAATTATTTGACAACTATCCACATCTCTTCTTTAACACTTGCAAGCAGACTAAGACAACATTTTCCCTAACAGTTCTACTATAAAGATACTTTGTTCCTGCTTCTCTTCATAAGAGACTGCTGTATTGGGCCCATAATAATATTGATGCTACCTACAATACAGAGACAAACTTGAGACCCCTTATTTGTAAGCAAAAATCCTCATATTTCAAAGTGAGTGGTAATGTGCCTGTCCAGCTGCTAGACAATTGTCATAACAATTAAAACCACCTTTCAGCATTGGTTCTCTTTTGGGGGATCTATGACATTTAAAGAAACACAGATAAATCTATTTAAAAAAAAAAAAAAAAACTTTCCAATTTACTTTTATTATCTATTTAAAAAAAAAAAAAAAAAAATTTCCAATTTACTTTTATTATCAACTTTTATTATCAACACAGTCTTTTTATTTGCAAACTTTGAGGTGCCAACTCCTACTGAGATGTGCATGCGTATACATATTTCATGTGACAGACATATGTGCTGCCTGTCACATGATACAGGGATGGCAAATTGTTTCAGTTCAAATTTATACAAAAAATTATAATTCAAAGTAAGTGGTATTGCATTGCATTGTTATGCATTTGTTGATTATGCAATCCTATTGAAATGTATGATCCTTTAAGGGGCCCGTATTACCCCTCCCCATAGAAATATATCATAAGATCCTACTAAAACAGTTCTAGCACAGAGGTGTGAAAATTGCTTAGCAGCAAAATGGTTGTAGTGCAGGGCCGCCATTAGGGGGTGAAAGGGATGACTCCTGTCAGGGGCCCAGTGGGCCAGGGGGGCCCCATGAGGCAAGCACAGCTATTTTTTATAAAAATATATATATATTACAATTTGGCAGCCACCAGAGAGCGCTACAGCAGAGAGCTATTGAGCATGGGAAATGTCATCACAAGGAGTAAAGCATTAGCATTTGAGAGGATTTCTGAGTGTGCACTAAACCACTATGCACAGTGTGAGACAGACTTGGCACTTAAGTTTGTTCAGTGTGTGCCTGAGTCAGACAGCAGATCACTTTAATTTGCAGATTAGGTAGGACTTACTTAGTAAATGTTTTTTTTATTTCTTTGTTCAATTTCGGATTGTAACTTCAGTGTGGTAGTTGTATGGTGAGGCAGGGGTCCAATAAAAAAAATATTATGCAGCAGTGTATTTATGATTATTTAACAATGTTGTAGAAATTCTATATTTAAAACCATGCAGAAATGTTTCCTCCTTAATACACAAATGGTAGGTGCCCTTTTGGCAGATATGTTTATATATAGAAATATATATTACATTCCAGTTTACTACCCCTTTATGCAAGGACTTTCCAGATGCCAGGAGGCATTTTATCTAAGATATTTACATATACATAAAATCTTATACTCTCAGGCTAAGATTGCTCAGTGTTTGAAATGAGACAGGTTAACTTAACACTGTTTAGTTTACTCTACAGCTGACTTAATTTTGAAATACATACAAACAAGCCTAAATCCTGCATTTTACCAGATCTAATGGTATGAGTTTATTTACTGTAGATTGAAGTCCTCTATGCCAAAATTATATTTGGCTGTATAAACCAAACCCCCCCTCTCTCATTCATCAAAGAAACGTTTACAAAGTTACCTTAAGGAAGAACAAAAGGTTAAAAGCTTTATATAAGATAAGACCAGTGAACCATTTGAAGGTAAATATTAGTATTTTTGGAACCTTCAGATGTGTAATCAAATTTACTGTCTCTTACAAAGGAGGCCTGGGTAAAGAGTTCCCCTATCTAGAGGAGTGGACGGTCCATCTGGAAGGATAATTGAATGAACAAACGTTTTCAAAGGAAATAGTCTTATGCATGTAGGTGCTAAACTGACCCTATTGTCTTTGAATCCACAAATTCTAGACAATGGAAGTTTGGCCAGACAAAAACACATGTTACAGTGTAGCTATTTAAATTCAATTTTTTTATACAGCTGGTATAATTTAGTTTCTTGTAGAACAATTTGTAAAATGCTGTTTTTTTAAATAAATATAAGGGAATACTCAAATTAATATGTATATATATATATATATATATATATATATATATATATATATATATATATATATTCAGACAACATATTAAATATAAACATGTCTTAACCTATGTATTTTCTTTTTAAACATAGAATATCTTAAGGATTAAAAATGTCTCAAAATTAATAACACTATTATTTTCATTTCAGATCTGCATCTGGTATTGCCATGCATTCAAAATTTATTAGAAATATGAAATATACTGTATTCATGTTGGAATGCAGTGCAGTGCCGGAAGGTTGAATGCTGTGATTATAGGAAGAAAAATAATTAAAAGTATAAATTGCTTATTAATATGATTATTAAAAATATGCTTATGTTTGGTATTGAAGTGATCAGAGAAGATAGCACTATATGATCCTATGAATATTAAACACATAGTTTATTAATATCAAATTATAGTATACATATTAAAAGTAGAATTACAAATTCTTGTATAGAAATAATAGAATGAAACTGTTTGTCTCAAAACTGTTTGTCTCTGTCTGCTGCCCCCGGTGTTGCGATGTGAGAATTACAGCCAAAAGATTTGACTGTTTACAAAGATGCATTGCCAGGGGACCAATAAAGGGCCAATCCGATAAGACCTCCCAGGTATCCAATGAGATGTTCAGCTTCGAAGGGCCTCCCAAACCAATTCACCAATGATGGTACGGAACAAAAATAGGTGGGGTTATATCACATGATTTAGCCCCAGACATAGAGAAAGAAAAAAAAAAGATTTTGGCTGCTAAACTTTTGGCTGCTAGATTTTTGGCTGCTAACTTTTGCTGGAAGGCTGGTAACTGATAACTGCTGTGGGGACACATTTACTCCAAGCAAATTGGGCTACTTTTTCTTATCACATTGCAAAAATAGTCATTTTGTATTCTAAGGTGAATTGAACTGGAAGCTAAATATCAATTTGGTTATTTTTGGTAAAATATAAGAGGTTGCTAAATATAAGTAATATTCAAATCAAAGGTATTTAGTAATTATAATCAAATAGCAGGTCTAAAAGAACAAATTGTATTTTAACCTTGTGTTTCATAGTCCTGTACAGTGTTAAGCTTGTCTTTTGTAGTGTTAAGTAATTTATCTTTGCAAATATATATATATATATATATTAGAATTGGTCTTAATTGTAAGTAATTAATGAATTTATTTCAGCTTAGATAAATTAGCATTTAAACTGACTGTTTACATTAAGAATATATATACCTTCTGGTGTTTCAATTAGATTGTATATTGTTCTATTGTTTAACTAAACACTGTTAAAGTATAGTTGTATGGAAGTTAGTAACCCATACTATAATATTTCATTGTGGTGAGGTAATGCAATTCTATTGTGAATAGGGCTAGTTCTAAGGGTAAATTTTATGATCTTTGCATAGCATATTATATAGTTTAAACATGTATAGTTTTGATTCATATCTGGTTTTCTACAAATATATTTCAATGTGTCTATAAATTTTAACTAATAAAAAGATTTTTGGAATTGACATTAATTTTATTGTCTTGGTATATGCATTTTTATTGGGGGTTTATTTTAAAGAATAATTATTAAATATATTGTATTATAACCCAGCCATATACTGACACTGAGTACCACAGTTTATGGTTCCACCAAGACCATATAGATTACCACCTTTTCAGAATCCATAAGTACAGCTGACAGATGGGAACATTTATACACCAGATTTAAAGTGGTGCTCTTGGTTGGGAAAAATGGGGGGGAAAACCCCCAAACATATGTCAACCTTTCAAAAGTACTTCTCTGCATCTACCCATTCTAAAAGATCATTAATGTACAATTTTGAATTCACATAAGTATTTTTGTTTGCACATTTACAAATATGATTCTTTAAAAAGTGATCTCTTTGGAAAGAGGAAAGCCCACCAGCTCTTTCCCAGATAATTTCCACTCTCCACTATGTTAGACAAATGGAACAATATTCATATAAAGTCCTCTACAAGGTCGACTCTTTTCATGAGATCTGGTTCCCATAGATTTCAAAATTCCCAGCCTGCGATACTAACCCCTAGTTCCCCCCCTAAAGCTACCCCTCCTTCCCCCTATCTTCTTTTTTTTTTTCTTCTCTTTCTCTATTTTCTCTCTCCTCTCCCTCCCCTTCTCCTTCCTTTCACCCCTATATAATCGCTGCTTCTTCCAGGTCCTGTTGTTCCCAAGACACACAGATCCTACTCCATAATGTAGTTAACAGCAGACACAGTTCCTTGAGATATTTTCTTTATAGACCACAATCAGAAAAGAGACTCTTTCATGCCTTCTTTTCTGCTCTCACCATATATATATATATATATATATATATATATATATATATATCTGTGTATATTCAATTATTACAACGCCTCCTTATGTATTTTGTTTGTACTTACAAATGTTCTTGTTCTGTATTATTTGAAGGCTATGTATTGATTCTTGCTTATTTGTCTCAATAAAAAAATGTTGATAAAAAAAAAAAGTGATCTCTTAATTTCTGCTATTTTTTTGTCATGCATGTAACACACTGTTGATTTAGGGGATGGCAATGTGCAGAAATGTTATCTCCTGTGATTGTTTATGTGGGTGTCTCTGTTTATGTCTTTGTGCTTTTTTGGTGTCTCTATAAGTGTGTATGCTTTTTTCTGTGGGTCTCTCTGTGAGGGTTTGTGTGTCTGTCTTTGTGCATTTTCTGTGGATGTCTCTGTGAGGGTGTGTGCGTATGTCTTTGTGCATTTTCTGTGGGTGTCTCTGTGAGGGTGTGTGTGTGTATGTATTTGTGCATTTTCTGTGGATGCCTCTGTGAGTGTGTGTGTGTGTGAATGTCTTTGTGCATTTTCTGTGGATGCCTCTGTGAGGGTATGTGCATATGTCTTTGTGCAATTTCTGTAGGTGTCTCTGTGAGTGTGTGCGTGTGTATGCATGTCTATGTGTTTTCTGTGAAGGTCTCTGTGAGGGTGTGTGCATATGTCTGTGTGTTTTCTGTGGATGTCTCTCTGTGTGTATCTCTTTGTGTGTTTTATGTGGGTGTCTGTGAGTGTGCATGTATTTTTGTGTATTTCCTTGGGTGTATGTGCAACTTTGTGTTTGTCTGTCTGTGTCCATTGTCTGTTCATTTTTAGGACATTTTGACCTCACTACTGATTATTCACATCTTTCTACAGACTTTGAGACAAATGAGACCTTTCAGGAAGTCACCAATCCACCACTTAACCTTTAAATTATTGTTTAGGCAGTTCAGGGCCCTTCCTTTCAGCCACTGCATGCTGTTGTCATCATATAGTTGTCATCTTCCTTGACAAAAGATAATCAGAACTCTATATTTTTTCTTGTAAATCTCCTTTTTTGACAAAACTGTAATCTACCTCATTACTTGTCAGGTCAATGTAAACAAGAGTGTCTGTGTCTCTGTGTTTGTGTGTTTCTCTCCTTGTCTGCTAGAGTGTCTATATGTGAATCCTTATGTGTGAGTGTGTGTTTTAGTGTATGAGTGTGTCTGTGTGTTTCTGTGTTTGTGTGTTACTACCTTTACAACATTTCCAAGTTTGACTACACTTAAGAATAAAGTGCATATACGTTTTAGTCACTTGGTCAAAATTTGCACATATCAAAGGGGGGGGGGTGATCAATGGTTAAGTAAGGAGCACCAAACTTTCTAGTGGCGGACCTGTTGAAGTCAATTACATTTTCATAAATAAGATGTGTACAGAGAATACAATTTAAAATATACATACATACTCTGCGCATGCCTAAATTATTTAATGTATAAGTTAGTGTTAAAAAATATATCAAAGCAACACAATTCTACAGCGCTGACTAGACCTACTGGTGAGAAAAAGAGTAATATCAGAGAAGAGAAAACAAAGTGCGTGTCATGCAAAAATTGAAAAAGGTAAAAGTTCAAACTTAGCAATTGTAATGTCCTGCACTACAAGTACAATAATGTTATTTTGCTATTATGCTGCAACACAAATAATGTGATCAATTAGATGTTTTTATTCATTTTTATTTTATTTCTGTATATTCTTTTAAAGTAGGATAGACAGTTCCCTAATTGCCCAAAAATTATGATTTTAGTATATATTTTATTTTTAAATATGTGCTTTATCATGTTCAGATGCACTCTCTGACAGGACGCAGCATGAGGAAGGTAAACAAAAACACCTATTGTACAAATCAGGAAGGAGGTCAGGGGTGTAATGAATTTGTCACCTATGACACACCTCTGTAACGCCATGGAATAGGAACGACAAGTACCAAATACAATCATCATGTTGGATTGGTGCTTTCCGGTCAGGAGGGGTATGTACACGTGGATTGAATAACCAGATGGCAATTAAAGGTAACAATCTTTATAGTAATACTCTTGAAAAAGTTTGCAGAGAGGCGAACAAAACGTGTAGAGGATAAGAGAAACAGGAAAGTTTTTAGGCAGAAACAGCATAACTTGATATACTGACATAAGGGGGTCCGGTGAGGTGACACAAGGAAACTCCTTTATGTGACTAAAGTCTGCTGTATATACATTATGAGATCGATGTTCCTTTTTTCCTGCAAGAGTTTTTAACCATATTTTCTGACATTAAAGTGTCTAGCTACCTTGATGCAGGGTTGCGCTCTTTCTTTTTGTTACAAACAGACGTTAAAAAAAAATATACTGTATATATTGTGACCTTGCATGTAAAAGCTCACAATAACTAATGCATTCTATGCTTTGAATTACAAGCTCATGGTTATAGCTTGCACTCAAGTGTGCCTTCCATTATTGCGTTATTGTTTTACCAGAGTGAAAAGCTCTGGTAAACCAAAGTTGTTTCTTTACTGAGGTTGTTAATACAGTTGAAAACTGATAGTAAATAATCAAAATTTGGTACAATAATGAATATAAATACCACAAATCGTATAAATTGACAAGTTAAAAAGAAATTTCTACAAAAACATTTATGCAATCTGTCAGCCAATTATAAACCTATATGACATGGGTGCATGAGTGTTGGGTCAGAGGATGGTAGCAGGCTTAGAGAGTCTTTTAAACAAACAAGGGGGGGGGGTTCACTGCAAAGATAAAAAAATAGATGGATCAGTCTGTAGATGACAGAAGTGTTTACTTAGGAAATGTCACATCAGAATGTTTGGAGGAAAAGCACACCAAGCAGCAGCAATAAGCACATGAAAATTAAATGTATGACAACAAATACAAGAAACATGACAGGTAAAATGGTGGAGATAGAGCTCTTAGTTGCAAAAGAAGGCTATGATATCATCAGAATACCTGAAACTCTGTGGGATGATTCACATGACTGAGCAGTTAGAGAGTTATACTTTATTTAGGAAGGACTGGAGTAATACAGGGGGTGGAGGAATTTTCATGTATATTAAACCTGACCTTAAATCTATAATGCGGGAAGATATTTATGATGATAAAGGTGATAATGTAGAGAGACTGTGGGTTTAAATAAAGAGGGGGTGGGGGAATCCTAAAAAAATATTACTAGGAACATGCTACAAGCCCCCCAACATTTCCGACATGGAGGCAGCTAAACTACATATGCAAATAGAAAATGCTGCTAATAATAAAAGTGCTGTAATTATGGGAGATTTTAACTAGCCCAACATAAACTAGGCCAATGAAACTAGTAATACAGCTAAGGGAGAGAGATTTTGTCATGATTCTGGCCTCATTATCGGGATGGGACCCTAAGGCAGGGTTAGCAGGGAACTGGACAGATTGCATAGCAATAGACTGGAGACTCAAATATATACAACAGTCCTGTGTATTAGGAGAAGGTTATACAGTGTCAGTATATGGCCGGGTTATAATACAATAACTTTAATAATTATTCTTTAAACAAACCCCCAATAAAATGCATATACAAAACCATAAAAATAATGTAAATTCCTAATTTCTTTATATTAGTTAAAATTTATAGACACATTGAATTATAGTTATAGAAAACCAGACATGAATCAAAACAATACAGGCTTAAATTGTTACAATATTCTTTATAAAGCAAACCAAGTGTACCTTTATAATTAACCTTATTCACAATAATCTCCCAAATCAGGGTTGCATTTAAATATCACAATGAGATGCCAAGGTATGGTTTGTTAACTTCCATACAAATATACTTAAGCGATTTAGCCCACAAATGATTTTATACAATTCTAATTAAAACACCAGAAGTTATATATATATTCTTCCTGTAAACAGTCAGTTTATATGCCAATTTATCTAAGCTGAAATAAATTCTTAATTATCTACAATTAAGACAAATTCTAATTATATATATATATATATATATATATATATATATATATATATATATGGGCTAAGAGTTACTTTATTTCTTTTATAATGGAAATATACAGTGGGGCAAAAAAGTATTTAGTCAGCCACCAATTGTGCAAGTTCTCCCACTTAAGAAGATGAGAGAGGCCTGTAATTTTCATCATAGTTATACCTCAAGTATGAGAGACAAAATGTGGAAACAAATCCAGACAATCAAATTTTCTGATTTGGAATTCATTTATTTGCATATTATGGTGGAAAATAAGTATTTGGTCACCTACAAACAAACAAGATTTCTAGCTCTCACAGACCTGCATCTTCTTCTTTAAGAGGCTCATCTGTCCTCCACTCATTACCTCTATTAATGGCATCTGTTTGAACTTGTTATCAGTATAAAAGACACCTGTCCACAACCTCAAACATTCACACTCCAAACTCCATTATGGTGAAGAACAAAGAGCTATCGAAGTACACCAGAAACAAAATTGTAGACCTGCACCAGGCTGGGAAGACTGAATCTGCAATAGGCAAGCAGCTTGGTGTGAAGAAATCAACTGTGTGAGCAATAATTAGAAAATGGAAGACATACAAGACCACTGATAATCTCCCTCGATCTGGGGCTCCACACAAGATCTCAACCCGTGGGGTCAAAATGATTACAAGAGCGGTGAGCAAAAATCCCAGAACCACACAGGGAACTAGTGAATGACCTGCAGAGAGTTGGGACCAATGTAATAAAGGCTACCATCAGTAACACACTACGCTGCAAGGGACTCAGATCCTGCAGTGCCAGACGTGTCTCCCTGCTTAAGCCAGTACATATCCGGGCCCATCTGAAGTATGCTAGAGAGCATTTGAATGATCCAGAAGTGGATTGGGAGAATGTCATATGGTCAGATGAAACCAAAGTAGAACTGTTTGGTAGAAACACAACTCGTCGTATTTGGAGGAGAGAGACTGCTGAGTTGCAACCAAAGAACACCATATCTACTGTGAAGCATGGGGGTGGCACCATCATGCTTTGGGGCTATTTCTCTGCAAAGGGAACAGGACAACTGATCCATGTACATGAAAGAATGAATGGGGCCATGTATTGTGAGATTTTGAGTGCAAACCTCCTTCCATCAGCAAGGGCATTGAAGAAGAAACGTGGCTGGGTCTTTCATTGATCCCAAACACATTGCCTGGGCAATGAAGGAGTGGCTTCGTAAGAAGCATTTCAAGGTCCTGGAGTGGCCTAGTAAGTCCCCAGATCTCAACCCCATAGAAAACCTTTGGAGGGAGTTGAAAGTCTGTGTTGCCCAGCAACAGCCCCAAAACATCACTGCTCTAGAGGAGATCTGCATGCAGGAATGGGCCAACATACCAGCAACAGTGTGCGACAACCTTGTGAAGACTTACAGAAAACGTTTGACCTCTGTCATTGCCAACAAAGGATATATAACAAAGTATTGAGATGAACTTTTGATATTGACCAAATACTTATTTTCCACTATAATTAGCAAATAAATTCTTTCCAAATCAGACAATGTGATCGTCTGGATTTGTTTCCACATTTTGTCTCTCATAGTAGAGTTATACATATAATGAAAATTACAGGCCTCTCTCATCTTCTTAAGTGGGAGAACTTGCACAATTGGTGGCTGACTAAATACTTTTTTGCCCCACTGTATATCTATATCTATATATATATATATATATATATATATATATATATATATATATATATATACAGGGAGTGCAGAATTATTAGGCAAGTTGTATTTTTGAGGATTAATTTTATTATTGAACAACAACCATGTTCTCAATGAACCCAAAAAACTCAATAATATCAAAGCTGAATATTTTTGGAAGTAGTTTTTAGTTTGTTTTTAGTTTTAGCTATTTTAGGGGGATATCTGTGTGTGCAGGTGACTATTACTGTGCATAATTATTAGGCAACTTAACAAAAAACAAATATATACCCATTTCAATTATTTATTTTTACCAGTGAAACCAATATAACATCTCAACATTCACAAATATACATTTCTGACATTCAAAAACAAAACAAAAACAAATCAGTGACCAATATAGCCACCTTTCTTTGCAAGGACACTCAAAAGCCTGCCATCCATGGATTCTGTCAGTGTTTTGATCTGTTCACCATCAACATTGCGTGCAGCAGCAACCACAGCCTCCCAGACACTGTTCAGAGAGGTGTACTGTTTTCCCTCCTTGTAAATCTCACATTTGATGATGGACCACAGGTTCTCAATGGGGTTCAGATCAGGTGAACAAGGAGGCCATGTCATTAGATTTTCTTCTTTTATACCCTTTCTTGCCAGCCACGCTGTGGAGTACTTGGACGCGTGTGATGGAGCATTGTCCTGCATGAAAATCATGTTTTTCTTGAAGGATGCAGACTTCTTCCTGTACCACTGCTTGAAGAAGGTGTCTTCCAGAAACTGGCAGTAGGACTGGGAGTTGAGCTTGACTCCATCCTCAACCCGAAAAGGCCCCACAAGCTCATCTTTGATGATACCAGCCCAAACCAGTACTCCACCTCCACCTTGCTGGCGTCTGAGTCGGACTGGAGCTCTCTGCCCTTTACCAATCCAGCCACGGGCCCATCCATCTGGCCCATCAAGACTCACTCTCATTTCATCAGTCCATAAAACCTTAGAAAAATCAGTCTTGAGATATTTCTTGGCCCAGTCTTGACGTTTCAGCTTGTGTGTCTTGTTCAGTGGTGGTCGTCTTTCAGCCTTTCTTACCTTGGCCATGTCTCTGAGTATTGCACACCTTGTGCTTTTGGGCACTCCAGTGATGTTGCAGCTCTGAAATATGGCCAAACTGGTGGCAAGTGACATCTTGGCAGCTGCACGCTTGACTTTTCTCAGTTCATGGGCAGTTATTTTGCGCCTTGGTTTTTCCACACGCTTCTTGCGACCCTGTTGACTATTTTGAATGAAACGCTTGATTGTTCGATGATCACGCTTCAGAAGCTTTGCAATTTTAAGAGTGCTGCATCCCTCTGCAAGATATCTCACTATTTTTTACTTTTCTGAGCCTGTCAAGTCCTTCTTTTGACCCATTTTGCCAAAGGAAAGGAAGTTGCCTAATAATTATGCACACCTGATATAGGGTGTTGATGTCATTAGACCACACCCCTTCTCATTACAGAGATGCACATCACCTAATATGCTTAATTGGTAGTAGGCTTTCGAGCCTATACAGCTTGGAGTAAGACAACATGCATAAAGAGGATGATGTGGTCAAAATACTCATTTGCCTAATAATTCTGCACTCCCTGTATATATATTTATATATATATATATATATATATATATATATATATATATATATATTTGCAAAGATAAATTACACACCAGAGAGATTTACTTACAATAATGAGCATGACTAAGAAATATGTGCAACACAAAGGATATTTATCTAGCCAATAAATGAATTACTTAGCATACAAGAGTGACTAGTTAAGACTACAAATGATTATGAATGCAAGCTAAAACACAAATTCCTTTTTTTAAAACTATTAACTGCAGTTTGATTGTAGCAATAATGAATGTATTTGCTTTAAAATCTAAAATTATATACTTAATTTCTTATACTTTACCAGGTCACCATTTTGAGAACTCAGTTAATATCCAAATATGTCTATTGTCATATGTCTTAGAGGAATTATGCACATTTGTAAGAGAATTAATCTTGATAGTCCACAAAGAGTGTCCCAACGTATTTGTCTTACAGAAAACTGTGTTTGCACACTTGTCTCTTTTATAAGCAAAATAGCAACAAGCAGGATTGCAACAGTTACCAACCAAAACTTTTCCACCAAGATCTTCTCTTTCTGTGCAGGGAGCTTTTGTCTGAGACAAGACTCCTCCTCATTTCTTAATCATTAGATAGATTTGGGTACACCCTTTTCTATGATTGGCTACTGGGAAATTTAATTTTCAACAGCCAAATGCCTTTTAGCTGTAATACTGGATTTAGGCCATCGGGGGCAGCAGAAAGCAGCAAATACAGTCTCACCATTAATTATTGCTACAATCCAAATATATCCTTATATTGTTTACATTCAACACATTATAATTCCTAGTATTAATAAACTTCTCTGATTAGTCCATACATCCCATTTAGCAAAATTGAAAATGTACAATTTGAGATCAAACACATGAGTATTATGGTCATATCACATCAAAGTAATTCCTATATATTCAGCTTATTATACAGTATTTTAAGAGATGTATTTAAAGTTTCATAAACATTTAGTGCATAACCATATGGTATGACTTAGGTCATCCAATGTAGGCAATCCTGTATCAGCATCTATTAGCCCCATCTGGAAGATAGAAAAACAAAACTAAATTATATATTTCTAAATGGGATTATTACAATTGTTATTTAATCTATTACAATCTGAATTTCATTTCTCCAGATCCAGATATAGACAATTAATACAGTATGATGTATATATTTAATGTTTGAGAATTATACATGTTTATAAAGTTCTGGTCTGATGTATGGTACAGTAGATGCTGAGGTAGAACCATTCTTCAGCCAGTCATCAGTTCAAAAGGTGACATCTTTTTAGCACTACTTGGAGTTGCTCTTAATGCCATTAGGACTAGAGGTAGTTTTACATCCCAGTCTTTACCCGTTTCACTCACAAACTTTTTGAGGATTTTCACAATGGACTGGTTGTAACGCTCTACACCACCACTTGTGGCAGCTCTATATGCAATATGGAGCTTTCTTTTGACCCCTAGTATTTTCCACATTTTGGTCATCACTTCGCTAGTGAAGTGGGTTCCCCGATCAGATTCAATTTTTTGGGGCAAACCAAATCTGGCAAACATGTGGTTAATGAGCAAAGCTGCACAAGTTTCACCACTATTGTTAGGTGCACTGATGCACTCTACCCATTTAGTGAACAGGCATGTCACTGTTAACATGTATTTGTTACCTCTTGATGACCTAGTCACTGGACCAATAAAATCAATTTGTATATCTGACCATGGCATTACCATCCCCCTTTTCTGCAATGGCACTCTATGCGTTGGTGCAGTGGTTTGGAACTGTGGACAGATTAAACAACCTTGACAGTAAGTTTGAACATCTTTCAAAATGTGTGGCCAAAATGCATAATCACGCAATATTTCATACGTTAATTTGTCGCCACGATGACCAGATGTGGGAGCATTATGGGCATGTTCAAGCATTAGTCCTCTGAACTTGGTGGGTAACATCCATTGCTGGATGCCAGTTTTGGAGGTTCTAATTAACAAACCATCCTGTAACTTGAAATGTGACCTGGATTTCATTAAGATTCTAAGATCTTCCTTGCCAATACAATCATCTTTTGATATGGGGTTGCTTTCAGGATCTTCTATGTGTTTATAGAAGATGCTAACAATGGGGTTTTCTTTTTGACTAGTGGTCAGGTCCTCACTAGGAGAATCCTGACTCCATTGTAACAGGTTAGGCTCACTCTGTTAATTTAGCCTGGTTTCTGGTAATGGCTTCAATCTGAATTGCACCCATTAAGTGGTCAATATTAAGGAGTTCTCCAGTTATGGCTCCTTGTTTGGCTAAGGAATCTGCAAGATCATTACCTTCCTTATCAGGACCTAGAACCTTGGAATGACCCTTGCTCTTTTTCTAGTGTATGGTTAAATCATTGGATACCACCAGATTATCAATCTTGCAGAATAATTTGCCATGTTTGACTGGTTTGTTGTTAGTTTTATGCATTCCATTTCTTTTCCAAGTTGGCAGGTATTCAAAAAAACTGTCACGCACATAATTTGATTCATTAATGATCCCAAATTCATGAATACCGTGTTCAATAGCCATCTCAATGGTTTTTAGAACAGCAGTTAGTTGTGCAACTTGACTGGATCTTGGTCCAATGTTGAAACCTACAGAAATATTTGGGAATCCATTTGCCCAAGTTACACCAATGCCAGTGACTAGTCTGTGCTCATTTTTAATAGTGGCATGGTAAGAACAACCATCAACATATACCCAAGGTAATGTCTGACAATGGTCCTCATTGTATATCTTATACAGGGAAAGCAATTGTTCCTCCAGGAAATCATTGGATTCTATTTATTCTGCTTGTAGCGAATTTCTAAAGGCCAGCCTTGTAATGAAAGAGTCCAAGCTGTTATGCGGCTATTAGACAATTTTCCATCTTTTATTCTCTCAGATATAGCAAAGACTGGTTGGCCGTTTCTACAATAATTTTCTCGCCCTGTATATAGCGTCGGAAATTTTGTAGAGCCCATACAGTAGATAAGAGGGAATTTTCGCAATAACTAAATCTTATTTCTACTGGGGATAAATATATATTTTTTTTTTAATATTTTTATTGAGGACAGTATACATACAATATATATATAGACATAACATAGAATAGCATCCTTAAATCTTAGCAAAAGTAAGTATATAAAGTTATAGTCCTCGATTTCCTTCCCCCAATTTGATATAATAGGTCACTTTTGGACCTTTCCAAGTGATAGTGATAAAGTCCAGGGGATGTTATAGTACCAGAACAAAAAACAAGAACAAAAAAGAAAAAGTCAGCATCCTGCTAAAATGAAAACATTACAGACGTGTTAGAAACAGATTATAATCCAGATGCTGGGGCCGGAGCTAAACATAGTATATTCACAAAGCGTATCGACACAAATCATTAACCATAGAACAATTATAATGTATAGTAATTCAACTCTCTATTGTAAAGAAATAACATTAAATAAACAGCTACTATTAATACATAGTCATAATCATGTTAGATGATATAGACTCATACCAGAGGCATAGGTTGAGTTTCTATATCCACAAGAGAAGCTAGAAGGGTGATGACTTTAGATGGATAGATATGCTACAAATTCATGTATATATCCAAGAATGACAGAGATGGCCTAGTTGCGGTATACTGTGATTATTATGTCTTTCCCGTGGTCCCGGCCGTAGACCACTAGTCAAGACTATGTTATTGTATCTTCAGCGCCATCTTTTTTGGCCTATCCTGAATTCTGAAGGCCCACCTTCTATATAGAGAAAGTTATGTGTTGCCCGGGGGGACCCCTCCAACCACCAGAGCCCACAGCTATCTGTCAAGTGTAAAAAAGAATGAGGGCATATTGCTATGTAGCTGTATAGACATGCAAGGTGATAACGTCTGACAAAATTATTACTGAATAGTAAGCTTTTCTCCACCCTTCTATTATGTATTAAAAACTATAGTGGGGTTGTGTATAGAAGATTTAAAATAACCAGTATATAGTAAAAACATTGCCCTCCAAACAACTCCAAATTCCCATGTGCATATATTATAACATTCTAAACACAGAACAAAACTTTTATGTTTGAACTCTTTTAGAGCTGAAATACTTAGCTAATGTCCCAGATATCTCAATTTTATGTACACTGCGTGACATCTGTTAGTCCACAGCAAACACCCGTATTGAGAGTCCCTTCTTGGTTTTGATCCCAGCGCGGCCAAAAATAAGTTGAATCTTCTTCTGCGCTATATTTTGAGGTCCATATCTGCCAAAATAGATTTCCGGAGGATCACTAGGGTTCAGCAGGAAATTTGCTGCTTCAGGAATCGCGGACCCCCCAGAGCTCCCCCCAGGACTCCAGGGCAGTTCCACCAACTCCGGCTCGAATCCGGTCCGGCAAAGCAGACCCGACATCTCCGGATTATGGCCAAGAGGTTTCTTTGCACTTCCTTTGAGGCCTTTGCTGCTGCGGGTTATTGCTTCAATTTTTCCGGGCGCCATCTTTGCTTGATAGTTGCGCTGTTGTGTCTCATCTCTCTGAACTGGGTATGCATATGCTGCTCTTGAGCTGTTCCGAAAGACTCCTTCTGTTATTTGGGTCTGAGCCGCCGGAGCGGGCAGGGACCATGGGATGTTATCCTGTTGCAGGGTCTCCCCTTTTCTCTGTGTGTTGGGAACAATAAACCTTGTGGGCTCCATATTCAATTCAGGTTTCTTATACTTGAGTTGTTGTGTAGATTGCGCTGAGTCTATAGCGTTAGGTAGTCTTACTATAAGGAGTTTCACTTCGCTCTCAGACAGCGCCTTCTCTATCAAGGGCTGAAAGAGATCTTCCATCTTGGCAAGGATCTTATCCCATCTATCAATAAGAGGTTTGCCTCGCATTATAGCTGTAGGATTTGACATCAAGGTTATATTGTACTGCTCAGAAATCCGCTGTCAGCGTCAGCGTTGTAGGGTAGTGCAGACAATCTGATGTGTCGACACATTCAAAAGCTAAAACAGCTTCGGCCATACACCCCAGAGGAATCGGGGGGAGGCGCTGCCTGCAGATTTGCTGCCACTACAGGCCTCAAGAGTCCTTTTCCAGCCCTGGGTTCATTAATACAGCAAACTAAAAGTTTTTGGTATGCTTAGTCTTGTGTGTACACGAAGCCAGTCGTGTGAGCCCTCGCTGTAAATATCAAGCTATAACCGGCAAATTAATAGCTCCTCTCCCGGAGCTTTAGAAATGTGCGACTGTTCAGGATCGCTACTTGGACACGCCCCCGGGGATAAAGTTTAACTTGCATAAGCAATGACTTTGCTTAAATTATCATGCCTTTTGTATAAAACAGCACTCATGCTTATATCTGTGTAACCTGTTTCTAAGTAGAAAGGTTTACCCGCTTCAGGGAACTCTAAGCAAGGTGCTTGAGTGAGTTTTCTCTTCAGCTCCTTGATGGCTGTCTCTTGAGTCTCACTCCAGTGCCATTTCACATCCTTCTTTAGAAGAAGTAGTATAAATGTGTACGCTCTTTGATCAGCCATTCGAATGAGCAGTGCTCATCAAAATCTCTAGCTAAATCAAGTTTGATGGGCGCGGGCAGTGCTTCGAAAAATAAATTCACAAATTCTGAGCATTTAAATATGGGATAATATTCAGCCATACTGTACGCACTTTTTAGTACAGAAAGGAATTATATGGGGCTTTGATTCGCACTACATTTTAAACCGTATACAGCTATTTTCGCTACAGTTTTAGTGAAATATTGCCCAAATTCTTTTCTGTACTGTCGCTTTGTCTCATCCCAGGAATGAATATTCATATCCTTTAGTAAAGCAAAGAATTTGATTCACACTACATTTTAAACCATATACAGCTATTTTCGCTGCAGTTTTAGTGCAATATTGCCCGAATTCTTTTCTGTACTGTCGTTTTGTCTCATCCCAGGAATGAATATTCATATCCTTTAGTAAAGCAAAGAATTTGTGATATTTGCCTTCAAATACCCAGGGCAGAAATTCAATTTTTGATTTGTAGCATTCATAATGGATAAAGCATTTTCATAAGTCGCTAAGTGGTCAATTATAGAATTGGTTTCCTTGTTGGAGAACTTAGGTACTGCATGAATTAAAAATTTAATTATTTTAGAAGTGTCATATACCATATTAGACGTATCCTAGGAGTCTTATTTTTGGGACTGGAGCATCTATTATCTGCCCTATATTCACTATGGAGAGACCCCCTACGTATATTAGTACTACGTGGGCTATTTGGATAGCTAGCTCTGCCCGCTGACTCACCACTAGAGCTTTCCTCCCACTATTCAGCTGAGGTATAGCAGTTCCCTGAATTTAAAACATGAGGTGACTGTCTATTTGGGAAATTTACTTCTGACCCAATAGGGGTTCTTTGTCTAAATTCTTCCCTAAATTTCTGCAGTTCAGTCCGAATGTAATCTTTAAGAGATTTAGGATTATCTGCATTATCCTCATTGCTAATAGAGGGGTTTTCATTATGACAATAGAATCTTTTTAAACCACTTTCTTTATGCAAATCTTCTATCTAGACAACTAAATTCTGGTTATATTTTTGTAAAGTGGCCATGTTTTGGGTAAACTCATAATTTTTTCTGGATTCGTTCTGCCTTTTCCTCATCTAACCTTAATGAATAATTGTGAATTTTGTACTTCTATTTTATTGTACATTTCATCGTTCACATAGAGGAGCAGTCCCCAAGTTTTGAAAATTATTTCATCGCGTTTTTTGAGATTTTTGCATTGATTAATTTTTAGTAATTCTTGAAATAATTCACTTTTTTTTCATTCCACCTTCCATCATCAATAGCAATATTTTTAGCCTTAATTTCAAGCATATCCATATAATCATTTAAATCACCCGCAAAATTACACCTCTTTTTAATGTGGCCTATAATGTCCATCTAAAGAACATCGCCCTGAGATAGAGGTAATTTCTGAGAACAAATTTTAACACTATGTACAGATTCAAATGATTCACTTCTGGTTACAGACATAATAATAATATTTAATCACAAAAAAAATTAATAATAATATTTTTTTAGATTCATTTTTTACAAAAATGTTTTTCTTTTTCCTTTTTAATAATTTCTATTTATTACAAATATATTATATTAAAGTGATAAATATTAATAATATCTAAAGCAGTGTGCCTCCAAATAATATGTCAGTATATGGCCGGGTTATAATACAATATATTTAATAATTATTCTTTAAACAAGCCCCCAATAAAATGCATATACAAAACAGTATAATTAATGTAAATTCCTAAATTCTTAATTGGGTAGATTACGAGTTTTGCGGTATGAGTGAAAAAGCAGCGTTAAGGCTCTTTTTCACTACTGCTAGTATTACGAGTTTTGCAGGTATAGCTGTACCGCACACTTTTTTGGCCGTAACGCAACGTAATTACCGCAGCTTTCAAAAAGTCCTTTTTCAATGGGACTTCCATAGCACCGGTATTACGAGTTTGCCTGGGAGGCCAAAAAGTGAGCGGTACAGCCTATACCGCCAAGATCCATACCGTAACAGTAGTTATGGGTTTTACGCTACAAAGCTGTAGCATAAAACTCATAACTAAAGAGCTAAAAAGTCCACTAACACTCATAAACTATCTATTAACCCCTAAACTGAGGCCCTCCCACATCGCAAACACTAAAATAAAATGATTAACCCCTAATCTGCTGCTCCGGACGTCGCCCCTCTATAATAAACATATTAACCCCTAATCTGCCGCCCCTAACATTGCCGCCATCTACCTACATTTATTAACCCCTAATCTGCTGCCCCAATGTCGCCACCACTATACTAAATTTATTAACCCCTAAACCTAAGTCTAATTCTAACCCTAACACCCCCTAACTTAAATATAATTAAAATACATCTAAATAAAACCTACTATCATTACCTAAATAATTCCTATTTAAAACTAAATACTTACCTGTAAAATAAACCCTAAGCCAGCTACAATATAACTAATAGTTACATTGTAGCTAGCTTAGGGTTTATTTTTATTTTACAGGCAAGTTTGTATTTATTTGAACTAGATAAAATAGTTAGTAAATAGTTATTAACTATTTACTAACTTCCTAGCTAAAATAAATAAAATGTACCTGTAAAATAAAACCTAACCTGCCTTACACTAACACCTAACCTTACACTACTTTTAAATCAATTACATTAATTAAATACAATTACCTAAATTACAAAAAAAAGCAAACACTAAATTACACAAAATAAAAAAAGAAATTATCAGATATTTAAACTAATTACACCTAATCTAATAGCCCTATCAAAATAAAAAGCCCCCCAAAATAAAAAAACAACCCTAGCCTAAACTAAACTACCAAAAGGGTCTTTTGCGGGGCATTGCCCCAAAGAAATCACCTCTTTTACCTGTAAAAAAACAACCCCCCAACAGTAAAACCCACCACCCACACAACCAACCCCCCAAATAAAATCCTAACTAAAAAAAAACCTAAGCTCCCCATTGCTGTTTTTCAAGTGCCCAAACCCCTAATCTAAAAATAAAACCCACCCAATAAACCCTTAAAAAAGCCTAACACTAACCCCAAAAGATCCACTTACAGTTTTTGAAGAACCGACATCCATCCTCAACGAAGCCGACAGAAGTCCTCAACGAAGCGGCAGAAGTCTTCATCCAACCGGGCAGAAGTCTTCATCCAGACGGCATCTTCTATCTTCATCCATCCAGCATGGAGCAGCAACATCTTCAAGACATCCAGCGCAGAGCATCCTCTTCAATCGACGTCTTCTTGCAGAATGAAGGTTCCTTTAAAAGACGTCATCCAAGATGGTGTCCCTTGAATTCTGATTGGCTGATAGAATTCTATCAGCCAATCAGAATCAGCCAATAGAATGCGAGCTCAATCCTATTGGCTGATTGCATTAGCCAATAGGATATTTTCACCTTTAATTTCGATTGGCTGATAGAATTCTATCATCCAATCGGAATTCAAGGGACACCATCTTGGATGAAGTCATTTAAAGGAACCTTCATTCTGCAAGAAGAAGACGTCGATTGAAGAGGATGCTCCGCGCCGGATGTCTTGAAGATGGAGCCGCTCCGGGCCGGATGGATGAAGATAGAAGATGCCATCTGGATGAAGACTTCTACTGGCTTGGATGAATACTTCTGCCGCTTGGATGAAGACTTCTGCCAGCTTCAATGAGGACTTCTGCCGCTTCGTTGAGGATGGATGTTGGGTCTTCAAAAACTGTAAGTGGATCTTCGGGGGTTAGTGTTAAGCTTTTTTAAGGGTTTATTGGGTGGGTTTTATTTTTAGATTAGGGGTTTGGGCACTTTAAAAATAGCTAAATGCCCTTTTAAGGGCAATGCCCATCCAAATGCCTTTTTCAGGCCAATGGGGAGCTTAGGTTTTTTTAGTAAGAATTTTTTTGGAGGGTTGGTTGTGTGGGTGGTGGGTTTTACTGTTGGGGGGTTGTTTGTATTTTCTTTTTACAGTTAAAAGAGCTGATTTCTTTGGGGCAATGCCCCGCAAAAGGCCCTTTTAAGGGCTATCGTTAGTTTAGTTTAGGCTAGGGTTTTTTTATTTTGTGGGGGGGCTTTTTTTATTTTGATAGGGCTATTAGATTATATGTAATTAGTTTAAATGTCTGATAATATATTTTTTATTTTGTGTAATTTAGTGTTTGTTCTTTTTTTTGTAATTTAGCTAATTGTATTTATTTCATGTAATTTATTTAATTGTAGTGTAAGGTTAGGTGTTAGTGTAAGACAGGTTAGGTTTTATTTTACAGGTAAATATGTATTTATTTTAGCTAGGTAGCTAGAAAATAGTTAATAACTATTAACTAACTATTCTACCTAGTTAAAATAAATACAAACTTGCCTGTGAAATAAAAATAAAACCTAAGCTAGATACAATGTAACTATTAGTTATATTGTAGCTAGCTTAGGGTTTATTTTACAGGTAAGTATTTATTTTTAAATAGGAATTATTTAATTATTAATAGTAGGTTTTATTTAGATTTATTTCAATTACATTAAAGTTAGGGGGTGTTAGCGTTAGGGGTTAATAACTTTAGTATAGTGGTGGCGACATTGGGGGCGGTAGATTAGGGGTTAATAAGTATAGGTAGGTGGCGGCAACATTGGGGCGGCAGATTAGGGGTTAATAAGTGTAATGTAGGTGTCAGCGATGTCGGGGGCGGCAGATTAGGGGTGTTTAGACTCAGGGTTTATGTTAGGTTGTTAGGTGTAAACATAAATTTAGTTTCCCCATAGGAATCAATGGGGCAGTGTTACGGAGCTATACGCTGCTTTATTGCAGGTGTTAGGCTTTTTTCAGCCGTCTTTACCCATTGATGCCTATGGGGAAATCATGCAAGAGCGCGTAAAACCAGCTCACCGCAGCGCTGTATTGGAGTGCGGTATGGAGCTCATTTTTGCTTTACGCTCACATATTGCCTGATAACGCCAGGTTTTTGCAAACCTGTAATATCAGCGCTGTAGGTAAGTGAGTGGTGACAATAATTTGCAAGTTAGCACCGTGCCTCTCATAACGCAAAACTCATAATTTAGCCATATATTAGTTAAAATTTATAGACACATTGAATTATATTTATAGAAAACCAGATATGAATAAAAACTATACAGGCCTAAGTTGTTACAATATTCTTTATAAAGCAAACCAAGTGTACCTTTATAATTAACCTTATTCACAATAATCTCCCAAATCAGAGTTGCATTTAAATATCACAATGAGATGCCAAGGTATGGTTTGTTAACTTCCAGACAAATATACTTAAGCTATTTAGCCCAAAAATGATTTTATACAACTCTAATTAAAACACCATAAGTTATATATATTCTTACTGCAAACAGTCAGTTTATATGCCAATTTATCTAAGTTGAAATAAATTCTTAATTATCTACAATTAATACAAATTCTAATATATATATATATATATATATATATATATAGAGAGAGAGAGAGAGAGAGAGAGAGAGAGAGAGAGTAGCAAAGTTCAGTATCTGCACTCTCACCAACTCTCCACAGCTGCCAGGGTGCTCTCATGAGTATGTAGTAGGTAAATAATTTAAAGCACTCTCTGGACTTTTGACAACAAAAGCAAAATTTATTGTAGTAGTGACGTTTCGGGACCAAAACTGTCCCTTCTTTAGAAGAAGGGACAGTTTTGGTCCCGAAACGTCACTACTACAATAAATTTTGCTTTTGTTGTCAAAAGTCCAGAGAGTGCTTTAAATTATTTACCTACTATATATATATATATATATATATAAAGATAAGTTACACACCAGAGAGATTTACTTACAATAATGGGCCTGACTAAGACATATGCAACACAAAGGATATTTATCTAGCAAATAAACTAATTACTTAGCATACAAGAGTGACTAGTTAAGAATACAAATGATTATGAATGCAAGCTAAAATACAAAGTGCTTTTTTTTAAATCTATTAACTGCAGTTTGATTGTAGCAACAATGAATGTATTTGCTTTAAAATATCAAATTATATACTTAACAATTTCTTATACTTTACCAGGTCACCATTTTGAGAACTCAGTTAATATCCAAATATGTCTATCGTCATATGTCTTAGAGGAATTATGCACATTTGTAAGATAATTAATCGTGATAGTCTCTTATCCACAAAGAATGTCCCAACGTATTTGTCTTACAAAAAACTGTGTTCGCACACTGGTCTCTCTTATAAGCAAAATAGGATTTTTCCTACCTTAATTCTGATTGGCTGATAGAATCCTATCAGCCAATCGGAATTTAAGGGACGCCATCTTGGATGACGTAATTTAAAGGAACCTTCATTCAGTGTTAGAACGTCGTTTGAAGAGGATGGCTCCGTGTCGGCTGGATTGAAGATGGACCCGCTGCGCTCCGGATGGATGAAGATAGAAGATGCCGCTTGGATGAAGCCTTCTGCCGCTTGGAGGACCTCTTCTGCCCGGATCGGATGAAGACTTCTGCCCCTCTGGAGGTCCACTTGTGCCCGGCTGGGTGAAGACGCTCAAGGTAGGGAGATCTTAAGGGGGGTAGTGTTAGGTTTTTTAAGGGGGGATTGGGTGGGTTTTAGAGTAGGGTTGGGTGTGTGGGTGGTGGGTTTTAATGTTGAGGGGGGAATTGTATTTTTTTTTACAGGTGAAAGAACTGATTACTTTGGGGCAATGCCCCACAAAAGGCCCTTTTAAGGGCTATTTGTAATTTAGTATAGGGTAGGGAATTTTATTATTTTGGGGGCTTTTTTATTTTATTAGGGGGATTAGATTAGGTGTAATTAGTTTAAAATTCTTGTTTTTTTTTTCTTTCTGTAATTTAGTGTTTTTTTTTTGTAATTTAGTTTATTTAATTAATTGTAGGTAGTTTAGGTAATTTATTTAATGATAGTGTAGTGTTAGGTGTAATTGTAACTTAGGTTAGGATTTATTTTACAGGTAATTTTGTACTTATTTTAGCTAGGTAGTTTCTTAAATAGTTAATAACTATTTAATAACTATTGTACCTAGTTAAAATAAATACAAAGTTGCCTGTAAAATAAATCCTAACCTAAGTTACAATTACACCTAACACTACACTATCATTAAATAAATTACCTAAACTACCTACAATTAATTAAATAAACTAAATTACAAAAAAAACCCCACTAAATTACAGAAAGAAAAAAAAAAGAATTTTAAACTAATTACACCTAATCTAATCCCCCTAATAAAATAAAAAAGCCCCCAAAATAATAAAATTCCCTACCCTATACTAAATTTATTTTACAGGTAATTTTGTACTTATTTTAGCTAGGTAGTTTCTTAAATAGTTAATAACTATTTAATAACTATTGTACCTAGTTAAATTAAATTCAAAGTTGCCTGTAAAATAAATATAAATCCTAAGCTAGCTACAATATAACTATTATTTATATTGTAGCTAGCTTAGGGTTTATTTTATAGGTAAGTGTTTAGTTTTAAATAGGATTAATTTATTTAAATATGTTAAATTTATTTTGTTTAATTTAAATTATATTTAAGTTAGGGGGGGTTAGGGTTAGACTTAGGTTTTGGGGTTAATACCTTTAATATAGTAGCGGCGACGTTGGGGGTGGCAGATTAGGGGTTAATAAATGTAAGTAGGTGTCGGCGATGTTAGGGACGGCAGATTAGGGGATAATAAAATGTAACTAGTGTTTGCAAGGTAGGAGTGCGGCGGTTTAGGGGTTAATATATTTATTAAAGTGTCGGCGATGTCCGATCGGCAGATTAGGGGTTAATATATTTATTAAAGTGTTTCAGATGTGGGGGGGGGCTCGGTTTAGGGGTTAATAGGTAGTTTATGGGTGTTAGTGTACTTTTAGCACTTTAGTTAAGAGTTTTAAGTTCCGGCATTAGCCCATAAAACTCTTAACTACTGACTTTTAAATGTGGTAGGAGTCTTGACAGGACAGGGTCTACCGCTGACTTCTTCCAAGACTCGTAATACCAGCATTAGGCAAATCCCATTAAAAAGATAGGATACACAATTGACGTAAGGGGATTTGCGGTAGCCTCGAGTCGTGCAAGAAAAGTGAGCGGTGAGCCTGTACCTGCCAGACTCGTAATACCAGCGGGCGTTAAAAAGCCGCGTTGGGACCTCTCAACACTGCTTTTTAAGGCGAACGCCAAACTCGTAATCTAGGCAAAGATTTTTCCACCAAGATCTTCCCTCTCTGTGCAGGGAGCTTTTGTCTGAGACAAGACTCCTCCTCATTTCTTAATCATTTGATAGATTTAGGTACATGCTTTTCTATGATTGGATACTGGGAAATTTCATTTTCAGCAGCCAAATGCCATTTGGCTGTAATACTGGATTTAGGCCATCGGGGGCAGCAGACAACCACAAATACAGTCTCACCATTAATTATTGCTACAATCCAAATGTATTCCTATATTGTTTACATTCAACACATTATCATTCCTAGTATTAATACACTTCTCTTATTAGTCCATATATCCCATTTAGCACAATTGAAAATGTACAATTTGAGATCAAACACATGAGTATTATAGTCATATCACATCAACGTAATTCCTATACATTCAGCTTATTATATTTAAAGGGATGTATTTAAAGTTTCATAAATATTTAGTGCATATCCATATGGTATGACTTAGGTCATCCCATGCAGGCAATCCTGTATCAGCATCTATAAGCCCCATCTGGAAGATAGAAAAATAAAACTATGTTATATATTTCAAAATGGGATTATTACAATTGTTATTTAATCTATTGCAATCTGAATTGCATTTCCCCAGATCCAGATATAGACATTTAATACAGTCTGAGGTATATATATTTAATGTTTGCGAATTATACGTTTTTATACAATATTTAAAATTATACCAGTTGTATTTCAAAAATGAATTTAAACAGCTACAATACAAACATGTGTTTATGTTAGCCAACATAGATGTTTATTTAACACAGCAGGGACAATTTAGCACTTAGATGAGGACAGCTTGATCCTCTGAAGATGTTTGTAGAATCAACCATTGCCACAGACGGACCGTCTATTCCCCACAGGGGGCCTGTGAGTTCATTACTCATCTTGGACAGGAAGCCCATATATGGGCATATACATCTGAGGGTTTCAAAAATGCTAATATTTACTTTGTAGTAACTGCCTGATCTATTTAGACCAAATGTTTTCTTTTGAATCCTTAGATGTCTAAGGTAAAGAGGGGGTCTGTTGTAGTTACAGTTTCACAAACAAATTAATCATTTGGTGTAGACATCCATACTATATATTAAATCTTATATATATATATATATATATATATATATATATATATATATATATATAATAACACTCAGATACCATGACAACAGGCAGATAGCAAGTAATGTCCAGAAATAGTTTATACTGGGAAACAGGTACAATTGAGAGTTAACAGAAGAAGACTGTACAAACTAGTATAACTGATGTTGATGTGCAAGTTCAGACAGACAAGGCCAAGTACTGAAAGGCCCACTTCAGGGCTAAGGACTGAAGTACACACTTCTGAGCTAAACAAAGGAAATGCCGCTCCTGGGCAAAGCAAAGGTAATGCCAGAGAGCTGAGAGACACACTAACTGCTAATAATATTCCTGCATAAACCCTGGAAGTACACATCCTCCAGAGGCACAGAGCAAACTGGACTCTGAACCTTGAGTCCCTGGTTCAATCCACAAATCAAATGCAGCACAAAAGTTAAAGAAAACAAATACTGACATTTTTTTTTTTAAATTTAAAGTACCTTAGGGGTTAAAACTATTCGACACTTCTTTACAGAGCCCAGAGTTTTTGCACAGCACTGGGCTTTGTGAAGAGGGTTGAATTTAGCGCAGCTCCAAAGCATGCTACCCTTATTTATAGAACGCTGGGCAGCTACACTTATCCCAACCCTTCTTCACAGAGTTCCGGGCTGCACTAATAGTAGACTTTGTGCCTGTTAAGCCTCCTATTAGTAAAGCCTGGGGCTCTTTAAAGGATTAGCGCAGTCCTCCAGCAGGTACGTTTATAACACTACAGTTCTTCACCTGTAGCAAAAGGAACATTTACATTCGGTTAACGAAAACAAATGTAAATGTTCCACGACTATTCAGTATTTGTTCATTTTAAAATTAACCACATACCGAAATAGCCACATTATTTCTTACAGTAATGTTTATGCACATTCATGAAATTGTGTTTTTTGTTTTTTTTTAAAATAAATTTGTATTAAGGTTTAAATACATCATAACATTAAAATTATATGGTTTTCATCAATGGAATACAACAATAAGGATACAATAATTGATGTACATTGTTCAAAATTATACATAAGAGGGTAAACAAGTACTTGGATGTTTCCGGCTATGCAACAAACATACCCATATAGAAGGAAAATCTCTTTTTACTTCTTGAATTCTAATGGATTGTGGCCCTTGATTTGTGGTAAAATATGTGTTAAAATGATTTCCCCTAAACAAAGATAAGGGTCCTTCTTGGGCCCCTGGCATAGTAAGGATCAAAATGGGGACCTGGGGGAGAAACAATAATATGGAATAAGGGGTCTCTTTTGGACCCATATAATTGTATTTATGATATAATGGGGTAGATTTATCATAGTGGGAGTGAACATGATACGGTGTAGCGTATCATGTCTTCTGCACATCGGTAAATGTCAACAGGATACGCTGTCGGCATTTATCATTGCACCAGCAGTTCTTGTGAACTGCTGGTGCAATGTCGCCCCTGCAGATTTGCAGCTAATCGGCCTCTAGCAGGGGGTGTCAATCAGCCCGATCGCCTCAGAGCAGGCGGACAAGTTATGGAGCAGAGGTCTTTAGACCGCTGCTTCATAACTTCTGTTTCGGAAACAGGGGCATCAAGCTCCATACGGAGCTTGATAAATCATCCCCAATGACTAATCAAGTGCTCTAAGTTTGTGAACAGAAAGAAAATGATCATGAAATACACTGACACCTAGAAAAATGATTAATCAAACCTATAGGCCACTCATTAAATAATGGAGACATGTAGTAAGCATGTAATATCTCTTATGGGGTGATCAAGTGTGTAGGCAACAATTAGTATTGTATGAAATAGTCAATATATATTCCTACAGAATTATAAGCACATATAAATCTGCAGATGTATACAATTTTACGCAACAACATTCAAGTGGGCTACCTAATTGTTCAGGGTAACAAGTTAAGCATGTAGTATGAACATTTTAATATGGTAAATGGGTTAAAGCTGTCCCAATGGGTAAAGTGGTCAAATGTTTTACGTAGGGGACATAGACAGTCCGTAACTGTAAGTGGAGACCTAACAAAACTTCCCTTATGTTGGGTTGTAATGTGAGCAATCCAAGTATATGAAATTTTGAATCCTGCTCTACCATCTCGACCGCAGACAGCAGGCTGCATCTATTGTGGCCTACTACCTATTTTATATTTTAATATAGCCTATGTAAGGTTAAAACATGTAAGATACAAGTTACAACTTAAAGTTCAGCATTAGTAATTGTATCTAAGTCCTGTTTGATAACATGGAGCCCCTGTGGTGAAACTGCATATTGGTACATAAGATTGAATAGTAGTAAAATACAGTGAAAGTGTGACAATGCAGAATGCAGCCTAGTTTCTATTTATGTCAATATCACATCTTGGTTATAATATGAATGAATCTAGACCTAAAAGTACATTACACAAAGTTCTTAGTAGTGGACCGACAGTGCGGATCAGGTCCGCAAGACCTCGCTGAATGCGGAGAGCAATACACTCCAATTGGCCACCAGCAGGGAGGTGTCAATCAACCTGATCATACTCGATCAGGTTGATTTCCGGTGATTCTTGTCCGCCTCATCAGAGCAGGTGGACAGGGTTATGGAGCAGCGGTCTTTAGACCGCTGCTTCATAACTGGTGTTTCTGGCGAGTCTGAAGACTTGCTAGAAACACGGGCACACAAGCTCCATTCAGAGCTTGATAAATGGGCCTCCTAGAATACATAAACAGTCCAGTTAAATCTCTCATAGGTAATGTAATAATAAATGCCTACCTAGTCGTAGAGAACGGAATTACTCAATCTTAGCAGGGGCTTTCAATGAAGCCTAACCCACCCCAGATCTGTGAGAACAACCTGCGTGATCAGACCAAGATGGATTCCTGTATACTGATAAGGCAAATCCTGGTGACCAAGAGGCAATCAGACATGCAGTGTATGGAGTCCAGAGTTTCAAGTCTGAGCTGGTGTCATGTAAATACTGTTCCGTGTGTACGCCTTCTGCATGCCTTCACATCCAGATCATATAGTGCTGTATGGTAGTTGTGGGACTGGAAAAGTCACTCTGAGTAGGCCACTGTTGCAGCCTGTGCACTACGGAAGCTGGAGAAACCTGCTGAGCCTCTGCTGCATCCAGTCGAGCAGGGCACATGTTAAAAGGTTGTAAAGTCGGCCAAAGTCTGTGAGAGGGAGTTCTGGTGCAGGTAAGTTCAAAGCCTGTTGTTTCGACATCACAAAGCCACAGTCAGTCGAATGATGTGTCACATTGCCCTCAAATCGTGGTGTCTTTAGTGGCATTTTCTGTACCTCATTTGTGCCTGGCATAAACGCTCTTTGGGCTGTGAACCCCTTGTCGAAGCTGCTAGTAATGAGATAGGCTAGTTTCTCAAAATGCTCCTCTAGTAAAGCACTTTCTGTATCTTCTGCCATAATTCAAAGAGTCTGTAGGAATAAAGCTACCAATCTGAAGTAGAAAGCTAGTAGTTTGTACTACTCATTACCCCAGTCTCATGTGTGTGTGTGTGTGGGGGGGGGGGTTATGTGGCAGCCCCGGCTCCACAGACTGCCAGTCATGATGTGTAAACGACAGCTGCGTGGCCTAACTGAAAAACATAGGCAGAGAAGTTGTTCCTGAGGGTTTCCCCCAGACTTATCAGTTTCTTGGTAACTATAACAGCTTGCTGGTTTCTTAATATGGAGTAAGCAACTTTTCACAAGAAAACAAAAAAAATAACACAAAAAACTCCAAAGTAGAGCCAGGAGCTCCTCCATGACACGTCTTGCCGCTTCAGCTGTAGGCTCCGCCCCCTCGCAAAATTGACTTTTTTATTGTATAAATAATAAAACTGAATCTATTTCCATATTTATAAAAACTTTAAATCATTTATACAAAAGTGAGGTTGACAATGTTCATGAGCAAATTAAATGCATTATATGATTCCTTATCAATAAAAACAACACAATTAATATATTTATAATCTTATTTTTTCTTTTAAAAACAATTTGCATAGCATTATAATACTATAGAATTATTATTAAGATAAATATATATTTACAAATAATAACATTTACAATGCAAAATGTATTTAATTAACAGGTTTAAAGGGACATTAACCTTACTTAATTCTATTTGCATATGTGAAACAAACATGCTAGTAATATTGTACACTGGGGTCAATGTACTAAGCAACAGATGCAGCTTTTGAGCCCTCGTGGGGCATGCTCACTCATGTTCATACAACTGCTGTTTCTTACCCTTTCCTCTACCTCTGTGGTGGCAGAGATAAAACAACCCAAACATCTTTATTTAGGGCACTGGTTTTCAAATCTGTTCTCAGGCTTCCCTAACAGGATAGATATTGAGGATATCTCAGGTGGAACAATCAGCTGATTAGAAAAAATGGTTATTTTACCTGCTCTCATCCAAGGTAATCCAGAAAACCTGGACTGTTGGGGAGGCCCGAGGACAGGTTTGAAAACCAGTGATTTAGGGCGATTGTCAGGCTCTGCTCTCACGTGATTGGTCAAGCAACAACAGGGAGCATAGTTGCACAAGGAAGTCCTCATACAATGGAAAAATGTAGGCAGCAGCCATACAGTGTCTGCTGCCCATTCGCCACCAAGGCACCTGGAAAGGCTCCCATGTTGGGAACCTTGTCCACCACCTTTTAGTATATGGAACCCATTGAAATAAATATTATAATATGTATCAGTAAATGTAAGAAGACCATTTATTTACATAAATATATGGTTTCAGGCGCTGCATATTTTAGGCATCTCTTAAGTGTATTCAATTGTTTACATATAACTCCTTTATTTTGTCATTTGAAATAGTTGCTTTTACCCTTTGTATCCCAATTTGAACTGAATAATTAGATACTGGTACTGGTTATAGGAAAGCTACTTTAACAAAAAGGTATAGAAGAAATTACGCTTCCAGTGGGGTGTGGGACAGAGATACTAAAATGCCTATTTTCCTTTGTTCTCTAAAAGTATTAGCCTCACTTTCGGCTAGATTTAGAGTTTTGTCGGTAACCACCCGCGTAGCTAACGCTGGCTTTTTTCTGGCCGCACCTTTAAAATAACTCTGGTATTGAGAGTCCACAGAATGGCTGCGTTAGGCTCCAAAAAAGGAGCGTAGAGCATATTTAACGCAACTTCAACTCTTGATACCAGAGTTGCTTACGGAAGCGGCCAGCTTAAAAAACATGCTTGTGCACGATTCCCCCATAGGAAACAATGGGGCTGTTTGAGCTGAAAAAAAAACCTAACACCTGCAAAAAAGCCGCGTTCAGCTCCTAACGCAGATCCATTGTTTCCTATGGGGAAACACTTCCTACGTCTGCACTTAACACTCTAACATGTACCCCGAGTCTAAACACCCCTAACCTTACACTTATTAACCCCTAATCTGCCGCCCCCGCTATCGCTGACACCTGCATATTATTATTAACCCCTAATCTGCCGCTCCGTACACCGCCGCTACTTACATTATCCCTATGTACCCCTAATCTGCTACCCCTAACACCGCCGACCCCTATATTATATTTATTAACTCCTAATCTGCCCCCCACAACGTCGCCTCCACCTGCCTACACTTATTAACCCCTAATCTGCCGAGCGGACCGCACCGCTATTATAATAAAGTTATTAACCCCTAATCCGCCTCACTAACCCTATAATAAATAGTATTAACCCCTAATCTGCCCTCCCTAACATCGCCGACACCTAACTTCAAACATTAACCCCTAATCTGCCGACTGGAGCTCACCGCTATTCTAATAAATGTATTAACCCCTAAAGCTAAGTCTAACCCTAACACTAACACCCCCCCTAAGTTAAATATAATTTAAATCTAACGAAATTAATTAACTCTTATTAAATAAATTATTCCTATTTAAAGCTAAATACTTACCTGTAAAATAAATCCTAATATAGCTACAATATAAATTATAATTATATTATAGCTATTTTAGGATTTATATTTATTTTACAGGTAACTTTGTATTTATTTTAACCAGGTACAATAGCTATTAAATAGTTAAGAACTATTTAATAGTTACCTAGTTAAAATAATTACAAAATTACCTGTAAAATAAATCCTAACCTAAGTTACAATTAAACCTAACACTACACTATCAATAAATTAATTAAATAAAATACCTACAATTACCTACAATTAAACCTAACACTACACTATCAATACATTAATTATATACAATATCTACAAATAAATACAATGAAATAAACTAACTAAAGTAAAAAAAATAAAAAAGAACTAAGTTACAAAAAATAAAAAAATATTTACAAACATCAGAAAAATATTACAACAATTTTAAACTAATTACACCTACTCTAAGCCCCCTAATAAAATAACAAAGCCCCCCAAAATAAAAAATGCCCTACCCTATTCTAAATTACAAAAGTTCAAAGCTCTTTTACCTTACCAGCCCTGAACAGGGCCCTTTGCGGGGCATGCCCCAAGAAATTCAGCTCTTTTTCTTGTAAAAAACACATACAATACCCCCCCAACATTACAACCCACCACCCACATACCCCTAATCTAACCCAAACCCCCCTTAAATAAACACTAAGCCCCTGAAGATCTTCCTACCTTATCTTCACCATACCAGGTTCACCGATCGATCTAGAAGAGCTCCTCCGATGTCCTGATCCAAGCCCAAGCAGGGGGCTGAAGATGTCCATGATCCGGTTGAAGTCATCATCCAAGCGGGAGCTGAAGAGGTCCATGATCCGGCTGAAGTCATCATCCAAGCGGGTGCTGAAGAGGTCCATGATCCGGCTGAAGTCTTCTATCAACGGCATCTTCAATCTTCTGTCTTCCGGATCCATCTTGCAGACCTCCGACGCGGAACATCCTGCTGGCCCGACGGACTACCGACGAATGAAGGCTCCTTTAAGGGAAGTCATCCAAGATGGCGTCCCTCGAATTAAGGTAGGAAAATTCTGATTGGCTGATGAAATCAGCCAATCAGAATCAAGTTCAATCCGATTGGCTGATCCGATTAGCCAATCAGATTGAGCTTGCATTCTATTGGCTGTTCCGATCAACCAATAGAATGCAAGCTCAATCTGATTGGCTGATCGGATCGGCCAATCGGATTGAACTTGATTCTGATTGGCAGCCAATCAGAATTTTCCTACCTTAATTCCGATTGGCTGATAGAATCCTATCAGCCAATCGGAATTCGAGGGACGCCATCTTGGATGACGTCCCTTAAAGGAGCCTTCATTCGTCGGTAGTCCGTCGGGCCAGCAGGATGTTCCGTGTCGGAGGTCTACAAGATGGATCCGGAAGAAAGAAGATTGAAGATGCCGTTGATAGAAGACTTCAGCCGGATCATGGACCTCTTCAGCTCCCGCTTGGATGGTGACTTCAGCCGGATCATGGACCTCTTCAGCTCCCGCTTGGATGAAGACTTCAGCCTGATCATGGACATCTTCAGCCCCCTGCTTGGGCTTGGATCAGGACATCGGAGCAGCTCTTCTGGATCGATCGGTGAACCTGGTATGGTGAAGATAAGGTAGGAAGATCTTCAGGGGCTTAGTGTTAGGTTTATTTAAGGGGGGTTTGGGTTAGATTAGGGGTATGTGGGTGGTGGGTTGTAATGTTGGGGGGGGGTATTGTATGTGTTTTTTTTACAGGCAAAAGAGCTGAATTCTTTGGGGCATGCCCCGCAAAGGGCCCTGTTCAGGGCTGGTAAGGTAAAAGAGCTTTGAACTTTAGTAATTTAGAATAGGGTAGGGCATTTTTTTATTTTGGGGGTCTTTGTTATTTTATTAGGGGGCTTAGAGTAGGTGTAATTAGTTTAAAATTGTTGTAATATTTTTCTGATGTTTGTAAATATTTTTTTATTTTTTGTAACTTAGTTCTTTTTTATTTTTTGTACTTTAGTTAGTTTATTTCATTGTAGTTATTTGTAGATATTGTATTTAATTAATGTATTGAGAGTGTAGTGTTAGGTTTAATTGTAGGTAATTGTAGGTATTTTATTTAATTAATTTATTGATAGTGTAGTGTTAGGTTTAATTGTAACTTAGGTTAGGATTTATTTTACAGGTAATTATTTTAACTATTTTAGCTATTGTACCTGGTTAAAATAAATACAAAGTTACCTGTAAAATAAATATAAATCCTAAAATAGCTATAATATAATTAGAATTTATATTGTAGCTATATTAGGATTTATTTTACAGGTAAGTATTTAGCTTTAAATAGGAATAATTTATTTAATAAGAGTTAATTTATTTTGTTAGATTTAAATTATATTTAACTTAGGGGGGTGTTAGTGTTAGGGTTAGACTTAGCTTTAGGGGTTAATAAATTTATTAGAATAGCGGTGAGCTCCGGTCAGCAGATTAGGGGTTAATGTTTGAAGTTAGGTGTCGGCGATGTTAAAGAGGGCAGATTAGGGGTTAATACTATTTATTATAGGGTTAGTGAGGTGGATTAGGGGTTAATAACTTTATTATAATAGCGGTGCGGTCCGCTCGGCAGATTAGGGGTTAATAAGTGTAGGCACGTGGAGGCGACGTTGTGGTGGGCAGATTAGGGGTTAATAAATATAATATAGGGGTCGGCGGTGTTAGGGGCAGCAGATTAGGGGTACATAAGTATAACGTAGGTGGCGGTCGGCAGATTAGGGGTTAATTATTGTAGGTAGCTGGCGGCGACGTTGTGGGGGGCAGATTAGGGGTTAATAAATATAATATAGGGGTCGGCGGTGTTAGGGGCAGCAGATTAGGGGTACATAAGTATAACGTAGGTGGCAGTCGGCAGATTAGGGGTTAAAAAAATTTTATCGAGTGGCGGCGATGTGGGGGGACCTCCCTTTAGGGGTACATAGGTAGTTTATGGGTGTTAGTGTACTTTAGAGCACAGTAGTTAAGAGCTTTATAAACCGGCGTTAGCCCAGAAAGCTCTTAACTACTGACTTTTTTCTGCGGCTGGAGTTTTGTCGTTAGAATTCTAACGCTCACTTCAGACACGACTCTAAATACCGGAGTTATAAAGATCCCATTGAAAAGATAGGATACGCAATTGACGTAAGGGGATCTGCGGTATGGAAAAGTCGCGGCTGAAAAGTGAGCGTTAGACCCTTTAATGACTGACTCCAAATACCGGCGGTAGCCTAAAACCAGCGTTAGAAGCCTCTAACACTGGTTTTCACGGCTACCGCCAAACTCCAAATCTAGGCCTTTGTAAGATAGGATATGATTTGAGTAAACAAGCACGCTCAGTTTATTTGATTATACTGTAGTTTCAGTTACCTAATTAAAATTAAAAATACACCTAAAGGAACACTTTCACATACAATGGAGGAGCCAATCTGGGCTTTAGTCCACAGTAAACAAGGCTAGTATAATTTAGTATAAAATACATGGTTTTTGCAGCTGTTATTTTATAAAACTAATTAGGGACAGATATGTAAAAGAATAAGCTTTGAGAAGTCAGCGGGTTGGATTTCAATTTCTGAGAATGTATTAAATTACTTCATATTCAGATCTAAATTACATAAAAAGGAGACAGTATAAATAAAAAAAACATATTGCAATGTTGTTTCATTACACATAACATAAACATTATTGGCCAGATTACAAGCGGAATGGTATTTTGCATTTCCACTACAGTGATAACTCCGCTAGAATTAAGATTTTTGCGCTAGTCGGGTTGCGCTCGTAATAAAAGTTGAAAATGTTTTTGCTCTAACGGTAACCCGACTAGAGCAAAAATCCGAACTTAGAATATTGCGATATAGAAGTCAATAGAGAAAAAAAGTGGGAAAAAAAATACTCTTGCTCAAACACCATAACATATACACATAGTTCTAAGCTGACATGAAAATATAAATATTTCATATTCCAATGTTCTTTATTTAACAGAATATGTTCTATTTGTTCATAAATAAATATTTCTACATATATCTGATTTTTTTTAAACAAATATATATTTATACCTATATATATAGATGATTATAAATAGGTATATTTACAAATATATATATATATATATATATATATATATATATATATATATATATATATATATAAAACACAAAAAACCCAGGACTCACTAGCAGATTCACAGCAATGTTTAAAAGCAAAACTGGGGGAAGTCAGTTACATTTGGCGCCAAAGGATCAAGCCCAGGACCACGACAAGGTCTCCCCCTTCCTGGGACCCTAACCAGCACCCACATAATGCATACTTCCAAACAAACCAACTGGGAACCTCCCAGGGTGACACAGGCTTTTGTAACCTCCCCTATGTAAATACAAAACACAGGAATGGACCGCACTCACAGACTGGACTGGGTACACATCCTAAGCCACTGTTAACTCCACAGCTCTGAACACTGACAGACAGCTGCAAAGTTCCCAGCAACCCAGGCAGTTAACCCCCGAGCAACCTGGGTGTCAGGTCCGCAGGGGAGCATTACATTGCGGACCTGACACCCAGGTTGCTCGGGGGTTAACTGCCTGGGTTGCTGGGAACTTTGCAGCTGTCTGTCAGTGTTCAGAGCTGTGGAGTTAACAGTGGCTTAGGATGTGTACCCAGTCCAGTCTGTGAGTGCGGTCCATTCCTGTGTTTTGTATTTACATAGGGGAGGTTACAAAAGCCTGTGTCACCCTGGGAGGTTCCCAGTTGGTTTGTTTGGAAGTATGCATTGTGTGGGTGCTGGTTAGGGTCCCAGGAAGGGGGAGACATTGTCATGGTCCTGGGCTTGATCCTTTGGCGCCAAATGTAACTGACTTCCCCCAGTTTTGCTTTTAAACATTGCTGTGAATCTGCTAGTGAGTGCTGGGTTTTTTGTGTTTTGTGTTAATGTTTGTAATGCTCCCCTGCGGACCTGACACCCAGGTTGCTCGGGGGTTAACTGCCTGGGTTGCTGGGAACTTTGCAGCTGTCTGTCAGTGTTCAGAGCTGTGGAGTTAACAGTGGCTTAGGATGTGTACCCAGTCCAGTCTGTGAGTGCGGTCCATTCCTGTGTTTTGTATTTACATAGGGGAGGTTACAAAAGCCTGTGTCACCCTGGGAGGTTCCCAGTTGGTTTGTTTGGAAGTATGCATTGTGTGGGTGCTGGTTAGGGTCCCAGGAAGGGGGAGACCTTGTCGTGGTCCTGGGCTTGAACCTTTGGCGCCAAATGTAACTGACTTCCCCCAGTTTTGCTTTTAAACATTGCTGTGAATCTGCTAGTGAGTGCTGGGTTTTTTGTGTTTTGTGTTAATGTTTGTAATGCTCCCCTGCGGACCTGACACCCAGGTTGCTCGGGGGTTAACTGCCTGGGTTGCTGGGAACTTTGCAGCTGTCTGTCAGTGTTCAGAGCTGTGGAGTTAACAGTGGCTTAGGATGTGTACCCAGTCCAGTCTGTGAGTGCGGTCCATTCCTGTGTTTTGTATTTACATAGGGGAGGTTACAAAAGCCTGTGTCACCCTGGGAGGTTCCCAGTTGGTTTGTTTGGAAGTATTCATTGTGTGGGTGCTGGTTAGGGTCCCAGGAAGGGGGAGACCTTGTCGTGGTCCTGGGCTTGATCCTTTGGCGCCAAATGTAACTGACTTCCCCAAGTTTTCCTTTTAAACATTGCTGTGAATCTGCTAGTGAGTGCCCGGGTTTTTTGTGTTTTGTGTTAATGTTTGTAATGCTCCCCCGCGGACCTGACACCCAGGTTACTCGGGGGTTAACTGCCTGGGTTGCTGGGAACTTTGCAGCTGTCTGTCAGTGTTCAGAGCTGTGGAGTTAACAGTGGCTTAGGATGTGTACCCAGTCCAGTCTGTGAGTGCGGTCCATTCCTGTGTTTTGTATTTACATAGGGGAGGTTACAAAAGCCTGTGTCACCCTGGGAGGTTCCCAGTTGGTTTGTTTGGAAGTATGCATTGTGTGGGTGCTGGTTAGGGTCCCAGGAAGGGGGAGACCTTTTTGTGGTCCTGGGCTTGATCCTTTGGCGCCAAATGTAACTGACTTCCCCCAGTTTTGCTTTTAAACATTGCTGTGAATCTGCTAGTGAGTGCTGGGTTTTTTGTGTTTTGTGTTAATGTTTGTAATGCTCCCCTGCGGACCTGACACCCAGGTTGCTCGTGGGTTAACTGCCTGGGATGCTGGGAACTTTGCAGCTGTCTGTCAGTGTTCAGAGCTGTGGAGTTAACAGTGGCTTAGGATGTGTACCCAGTCCAGTCTGTGAGTGCGGTCCATTCCTGTGTTTTGTATTTACATAGGGGAGGTTACAAAAGCCTGTGTCACCCTGGGAGGTTCCCAGTTGGTTTGTTTGGAAGTATGCATTGTGTGGGTGCTGGTTAGGGTCCCAGGAAGGGGGAGACCTTGTCGTGGTCCTGGGCTTGATCCTTTGGCGCCAAATGTAACTGACTTCCCCCAGTTTTGCTTTTAAACATTGCTGTGAATCTGCTAGTGAGTGCTGGGTTTTTTGTGTTTTGTGTTAATGTTTGTAATGCTCCCCTGCGGACGTGACACCCAGGTTGCTCGGGGGTTAACTGCCTGGGTTAATGGGAACTTTGCAGCTGTCTGTCAGTGTTCAGAGCTGTGGAGTTAACAGTGGCTTAGGATGTGTACCCAGTCCAGTCTGTGAGTGCGGTCCATTCCTGTGTTTTGTATTTACATAGGGGAGGTTACAAAAGCCTGTGTCACCCTGGGAGGTTCCCAGTTGGTTTGTTTGGAAGTATGCATTGTGTGGGTGCTGGTTAGGGTCCCAGGAAGGGGGAGACCTTGTCGTGGTCTTGGGCTTGATCCTTTGGCGCCAAATGTAACTGACTTCCCCCAGTTTTGCTTTTAAACATTGCTGTGAATCTGCTAGTGAGTGCTGGGTTTTTTGTGTTTTGTGTTAATGTTTGTAATGCTCCCCTGCGGACCTGACACCCAGGTTGCTCGGGGGTTAACTGCCTGGGTTTCTGGGAACTTTGCAGCTGTCTGTCAGTGTTCAGAACTGTGGAGTTAACAGTGGCTTAGGATGTGTACCCAGTCCAGTCTGTGAGTGCGGTCCATTCCTGTGTTTTGTATTTACATAGGGGAGGTTACAAAAGCCTGTGTCACCCTGGGAGGTTCACAGTTGGTTTGTTTGGAAGTATGCATTGTGTGGGTGCTGGTTAGGGTCCCAGGAAGGGGGAGACCTTGTCGTGGTCCTGGGCTTGATCCTTTGGCGCCAAATGTAACTGACTTCCCCCAGTTTTGCTTTTAAACATTGCTGTGAATCTGCTAGTGAGTGCTGGGTTTTTTGTGTTTTGTGTTAATGTTTGTAATGCTCCCCTGCGGACCTGACACCCAGGTTGCTCGGGGGTTAACTGCTTGGGTTGCTGGGAACTTTGCAGCTGTCTGTCAGTGTTCAGAGCTGTGGAGTTAACAGTGGCTTAGGATGTGTACCCAGTCCAGTCTGTGAGTGCTGTCCATTCCTGTGTTTTGTATTTACATAGGGGAGGTTACAAAAGCCTGTGTCACCCTGGGAGGTTCCCAGTTGGTTTGTTTGGAAGTATGCATTGTGTGGGTGCTGGTTAGGGTCCCAGGAAGGGGGAGACCTTGTCGTGGTCCTGGGCTTGATCCTTTGGCGCCAAATGTAACTGACTTCCCCCAGTTTTGCTTTTAAACATTGCTGTGAATCTGCTAGTGAGTGCTGGGTTTTTTGTGTTTTGTGTTAATGTTTGTAATGCTCCCCTGTGGACCTGACACCCAGGTTGCTCGGGGGTTAACTGCCTGGGTTGCTGGGAACTTTGCAGCTGTCTGTCAGTGTTCAGAGCTGTGGAGTTAACAGTGGCTTAGGATGTGTACCCAGTCCAGTCTGTGAGTGCGGTCCATTCCTGTGTTTTGTATATATATATATATATATATATATGTATATATATATAATCTGGACAAGGAATAAGCACTCACTGGATTTAAGCACAACAAACTATTTATTCGGCAGTGACGTTTCGGGGCATTCACCCCTTCCTCAGACAACCCAAAATGTGATACAAACAGTGTTAAATAACTAATCAAACCCCTCCCCCATCTAATTTCAGCCAATCAAAATACATCAAATCAAATCAATAGGAGATGTATGTTAACAAAACAATTACACTTCTGTGTAATACCACCGATAATATACAACATTAATAAAAAGCATGTGTGAGGTATATACATCTATTGTGAGATGTTAGTGTGAGTCAGTGACAATATAGTGAGTGGCTATGGAACGTAAATAGAATCAACATATTGTTCAATCTGCCCTCTTCAGCACACAGCATTTTCATCACATACGGCATTAAAATAACTTAATATGACAGTGAATTCACTACAGGGAGTGCAGAATTATTAGGCAAGTTGTATTTTTGAGGATTAATTTTATTATTGAACAACAACCATGTTCTCAATGAACCCAAAAAACTCATTAATATCAAAGCTGAATAGTTTTGGAAGTAGTTTTTAGTTTGTTTTTAGTTATAGCTATTTTAGGGGCATATCTGTGTGTGCAGGTGACTATTACTGTGCATAATTATTAGTCAACTTAACAAAAAACAAATATATACCCATTTCAATTATTTATTTTTACCAGTGAAACCAATATAACATCTCAACATTCACAAATATACATTCTGACATTCAAAAACAAAACAAAAACAAATCAGTGACCAATATAGCCACCTTTCTTTGCAAGGACACTCAAAAGCCTGCCATCCATGGATTCTGTCAGTGTTTTGATCTGTTCACCATCAACATTGCGTGCAGCAGCAACCACAGCCTCTCAGACACTGTTCAGAGAGGTGTACTGTTTTCCCTCCTTGTAAATCTCACATTTGATGATGGACCACAGGTTCTCAATGGGGTTCAGATCAGGTGAACAAGGAGGCCATGTCATTAGATTTTCTTCTTTTATACCCTTTCTTGTCAGCCACGCTGTGGAGTACTTGGACGCGTGTGATGGAGCATTGTCCTGCATGAAAATCATGTTTTTCTTGAAGGATGCAGACTTCTTCCTGTACCACTGCTTGAAGAAGGTGTCTTCCAGAAACTGGCAGTAGGACTGGGAGTTGAGCTTGACTCCATCCTCAACCCGAAAAGGCCCCACAAGCTCATCTTTGATGATACCAGCCCAAACCAATACTCCACCTCCACCTCGCTGGCGTCTGAGTCGGACTGGAGCCCTCTGCCCTTTACCAATCCAGCCACGGGCCCATCCATCTGGCCCATCAAGACTCACTCTCATTTCATCAGTCCATAAAACCTTAGAAAAATCAGTCTTGAGATATTTCTTGGCCCAGTCTTGATGTTTCAGCTTGTGTGTCTTGTTCAGTGGTGGTCGTCTTTCAGCCTTTCTTACCTTAGCCATGTCTCTGAGTATTGCACACCTTGTGCTTTTGGGCACTCCAGTGATGTTGCAGCTCTGAAATATGACCAAACTGGTGGCAAGTGGCATCTTGGCAGCTGCACGCTTGACTTTTCTCAGTTCATGGGCAGTTATTTTGCGCCTTGGTTTTTCCACACGCTTCTTGCGACCCTGTTGACTATTTTGAATGAAACGCTTGATTGTTCGATGATCACGCTTCAGAAGCTTTGCAATTTTAAGAGTGCTGCATCCCTCTGCAAGATATCTCACTATTTTTTACTTTTCTGAGCCTGTCAAGTCCTTCTTTTGACCCATTTTGCCAAAGGAAAGGAAGTTGCCTAATAATTATGCACACCTGATATAGGGTGTTGATGTCATTAGACCACACCCCTTCTCATTACAGAGATGCACATAACCTAATATGCTTAATTGGTAGTAGGCTTTCGAGCCTATACAGCTTGGAGTAAGACAACATGCATAAAGAGAATGATGTGGTCAAAATACTCATTTGCCTAATAATTCTGCACTCCCTGTATATCAGATAAAGTGGCTTACTTTTTAAAACTTATTTGGCAGTCATCAAGCAATACAAGTAGTCCGCCATTCTCTACCACGCTCAACCCAGCGTAGTCTGGGGGGGCGTGTTCCTATCCGGGCTACCATCAAGTCTGTTCACAGAACATAATGCCCCAAGCATTGTTGGATGTTGCCATGGCAATATGCCGTGACGAAACTGCTTGCACCAAAGAGAGGCTAACGTATGCAAGTCAGCAACAGGTTGTCATGGCAACCCTTAAAACAATCATTTGAAGGTATATGAGGTTCCTGAAATCATCAAATACATGAGATACATTGATGATGTTCTGCTGGTGTGGAGAGGTACAGAAGAACATCTATACAAGTGGATACAGGACCTTAATGATCTACCACACCCGGTGAAATTCAAGATGGTGGCTAATAAAGAATCCATTGACTTTCTTGATTTGAGAATACTTAAGGAGAATGGACAGCTAGAATCCACTATGTATGAAAAACCTACTGACAGGAACTCCCTCCTGTTGGCAAGCAGTAGCCACCCGAGATCTCTCATCAGAGCCATTCCATTGGCACAACTCTACCGAGTAGTGAGGAACAACTCTATATGGAAGAATGGGGAGACACAACTAGAAGAGATGTCCACCAAATTTCTACAGAGAGGCTATTCCTATGCAACTATTCAAAAAGCCCATAGAATAGCCAAGGAAACCGAAAGGAGTACCCTACTCAAAACAAGAGGGGAGAAACCTGTTGAAAAACGGATGACCTGTACCATGACATATTCACCTAATGTTGGGATTGTAGCAAGATCGGTGAAGGACCACTGGGACCTATTGACCACAGACCAACAATTACCATTTAAAGAATTTTCCCCACCAAGGATGAGGTATAAAAGAGGACGCAACCTCCAAGATATGTTGATGATCACTGATCCAAGACATGCTTACATTAAGGATACATGGTTAAAATCGAGACAGGGATGCTTTAAGTGCCTTGGATGCACAACGTGCAATTCGATGATACAGAGTAAAACCTTCCACCATCCACATACCAATAAGAGTTTTAAGATCCAACACCATCTAACCTGCTCCACTCCATTTGTGGTCTACCTGCTGAATTACATGTGTGGGATGTATTACGTCGGCAAGATGGATGACGACATCAAGAAGAGGATGGCTAACCATGGGAGTGCCATTAGGATTGCACTCAAAGATGGTATACTAGAACAACCTGTGGCACGCCACTTTTTACAGATGAACCACACTGTGAAGGACTTGCACTTCATACTTATTGATCATGTGCCAACATTGACACGAGGAGGCAACAGAAAGAAGAAGCTCCTACAAATTGAAGCCAAGTGGATCCACAGACTTGGAACGGTGCAACCTGGTGGACTGGCATTGTTTCTTGTAGTACCTGTTCTGGAGTCAGAACTCGCATTATGTCTTCAAACAGACCAACACATAATTACTAATGAGAGTCCATGCACATTCTATGATGCCCCTGTGGGCATATTGAGAGTCCACGCATAATCCATCTACTAATTACTCATCTTGTAACACCATACTCTAGGTGACACGTAGTTCAGCTCTCTAGTTCAATACTTAATAACCGTTAGGGCCTTAGAGACGTAATTCCTCACTCACGTGATGTTATAAATGTACGGCTGACTTGGTGATTATAACCTTGTTTTGATTTAGGCATATGTAGAGCCCTGGACACCTCACTAGCTTACATGGTGAGGCCCCTTTTTTGGAGTATAGGGTCTAGAGGATCCCCATAGGACACTGGGGTTCCCCACTGTCAGTCTCTAGTTGTTAGGGAGTAAATAAGATTGGTTAGAAGTAGGACATATTTGACTTAGTACTTAGGTATTTTGAGTATGTGTTTTATCAGTAATAGAATGGATAGTTTACTATGAATATAAGTTATTGCTAGATTCCAGATTTGAATACATACAGCTATAAATATACCTTATTTTCGATATATAGATCCCCATTAGATACTAGAAAATGTATCCACCATGGTCCTAGTGGTGCCTTGCATGTGTCATTATGGATAACTTAGCTATATCTTTCAATATCCGCTGACAGTTTCATTACTTGGTAGCTGGTAGTTTAGATAGCCTTTAGAGAATCATATACTGAGACGTTATGTCATAGTGCCCTAAGTTCTCCTTATAATTTACGTAGTTACTCGCAGTGTCTGATCTGATTAGTTTACTTGTTAAGCTGGCTCATTTAGTTAACATGGGACTGCTGGGGTTCTGTGTTTAATATCGAATTATTGTTTTAAGGGTTGCCATGACAACCTGTTGCTGACTTGCATACGTTAGCCTCTCTTTGGTGCAAGCAGTTTCGTCACGGCATGTTGCCATGGCAACATCCAACAATGCTTGGGATATTATGTTCTGTAAACAGACTTGATGGTAGCCTGGATGGGAACACGTCCCCCCAGACTACGCTGGGTTGAGCGTGGTACAGAATGGCGGACTACTTGTATTGCTTGATGACTGCCAAATAAGTTTTAAAAAGTAAGCCACTTTATCTGATATAGTGAATTCACTGTCATATTAAGTTATTTTAATGCCGTATGTGATGAAAATGCTGTGTACTGAAGAGGGCAGATTGAACAATATGTTGATTCTATTTATGTTCCATAGCCACTCACTATATTGTCACTGACTCACACTAACATCTCACAATAGATGTATATACCTCACACATGCTTTTTATTAATGTTGTATATTATTGGTGGTATTACACAGAAGTGTAATTGTTTTGTTAACATACATCTCCTATTGATTTGATTTGATGTATTTTGATTGGCTGAAATTAGATGGGGGAGGGGTTTGATTATTTATTTAACACTGTTTGTATCACATTTTGGGTTGTCTGAGGAAGGGGTGAATGCCCCGAAACGTCACTGCCGAATAAATAGTTTGTTGTGCTTAAATCCAGTGAGTGCTTATTCCTTGTCCAGATTGTATATTTTGTTAAGCACCCTGGTCTGTGTTTGGGTTGGCAAGTGAGAGTGCACTAATTTGCAGTCTATCTATCTATCTCTATCTATCTATCTATCTATCTATCTATCTATCTATATCTATATATATATATATATATATATATATATATATATAAATATATATATATATATATATATATATACAGTATCTAACAAAAGTGAGTACACCCCTCACATTTTTGTAAATATTTTATTATATCTTCTCACGTGACAACACTGAAGAAATGACACTTTGCTACAATGTAAAGCAGTGTACAGCCTGTATAACCGTGTACACGCACAGCCAATAATGTCTAAACCGTTGCCAACAAAAGTGAGTACACCCTTAAGTGGAAATGTCCAAATTGGGCCCAAAGTGTCAATATTTTGTGTGGCCACTATTATTTTCCAGCACTGCCTTAACCCTCTTGGGCATGGAGTTCACCAGAACTTCACAGGTTGCCACTGAAATCCTCTTCCACTCCTCCATGATGACATCACGGAGCTGGTGGATGTTAAAGACCTTGCGCTCCCCCACCTTCCATTTGAGGATGCCCCACCAGATGCTCAATAGGGTTTAGGTCTAGAGACATTTTGGCCAGTCCATCACCTTTACCCTCAGCTTCTTTAGCAAGTCATCTTGTAGGTGTGTTTGGGGTCGCTATCATGTTGGAATACTGCCCTGCGGCCCAGTATCTGAAGGGAGGGGATCATGCTCTGCTTCAGTATGTCACAGTACATGTTGGCATTCATGGTTCCCTCAATGAACTGTGGCTCCCTAGTGCCGGCAGCACTCATGCAGGCCCAGACCAAGACACTACCACAACCATGCTTGACTGTAGGCAAGAGACACTTGTCTTTGAACTCCTCACCTAGTTGCCGTCACACACGCTTAACACCATCTGAACCAAATAAGTTTATCTTGGTCTCATCGGACCACAGGACATGGTTCCAGTAATCCATGTCCTTAGTCTGCTTGCCTTCATCAAACTGTTAGCAGGCTTTCTTGTGCATCATCTTTAGAAGAGGCTTCCTTCTGGGACGACAGCCATGCAGACCAATTTGATGCAGTGTGCGGCATATGGGCTGACCCCCCACCCCTTCAACCTCTGCAGCAATGCTGGCAGCACTCATACTTCTATTTCCCAAAGACAACTTCTGGATATGATGCTGAGCACATGCAACTTCTTTGGTTGACCATGACGAGGTCTGCTCTGAGTGGAACCTGTCCTGTGAACCCGCTGTATGTTCTTGCCCACCGTGCTGCAGCTCAGTTTCAGGGTCTTGGCAATCTTCTTATAGCCTATGCCATCTTTATGTACAGCAACAATTGTTTTTTTAGATCCTCAAAGAGTTCTTTGCCATGAGGTGCCATGTTGAACTTCCAGTAACCAGTATGAGAGAGTGTGAGAGCGATAACACCAAATTTAACACACCTGCTCCCCATTCATACTTGAGATCTTGTAACATGACACCGGGGAGGGAAAATGTCTAATTGGGCCCAATTTGGATATTTCTACTTAGGGGTGTACTCACTTTTGTTGCAAATGATTTAGACATTAATGGCTGTGTGTTGAGTTATTTTGAAGGGACAGCAAATTGACACTGTTATACAGGATGTACACTCGCTACTTTACATTGTAGCAAATTGTCATTTCTTCAGTGTTGTTACATGAAAAGATATACTAAAATATGTAAGGGTGTACTCACTTTTGTGAGATACTTTATATACATATATATTTGAAAATACAAAGACCATATTCTGCTTTCTACAGAACATTGGAATGTAAAATTTGTACAGTAAATATATAGTTAAAACCTTTATTAAATATGAATATTGCATAAATATGTTTTTACATGTTTTCATCTACTTAACGCCAAAAGGCTCTAATTCACTTATATATATGTCTATATATGTGTACATATATGTATATTTATGTGTTTATATGTGTCATGTCTGTAAATACATATAAATACATAAATATATAAGTACACACACAAACACACACACACACACACATATATATATATATATATATATATAGAGAGAGAGAGAGTGAGAGAGAGAGAGAGAGAGAGAGAGAGAGAGAGAGAGAGAGAGAGAAGTAGAATATAACACTAACTAGTAGTGCTATAAGCTTTGATATGTGGAGCGTAATCAAACAGTTCTATTTAGATCATAGTCCTAATACAGGTCTTATACTGAAATCTAATAGTACTATAAAACCCTTAAAAATGGACATATATAGTAACAGCAATGATTATACCATATAATGTATGAGTTAATGCGATTCAATTAAAAATAGAAATAAAAATAATAATAATATATTAATTGATTTATATAGAACTGTACCAGCTGCTGAATACTTGTTAACCAAACAAACGGAGTATCCTTTTCCTAGATACTTCTAAAGGAAATGAACATGCAAGAAAACAAGTGGCTACAAGTCCAGCACTTGGAACAAGTTCCTAATGGATCACTTAAAATAACATAATAAATAAATAACAGGCAAAATTGTAGCATGGGGCACTGTTCACATAGTCCATTATGAAGTTCAATTATATGACTTGTAAACGAAAACAAAGCTTCCCTCTAGGAAGTCTACTCACAATTTTCACACCTGGGGGCTATGAAAGGAACGCCACAAGATCCCGAAAGGAACAGCTAATCTTATGTACGGCACTTACCACATAGGGATTGAGGTAGAAAATTGTAAGTAGACTTCCTAGAAGTAAGCTTCGTTTTCATTTACAAGTCATATTATTGAACTTCATAAAGGACTTTAACGATCAATACATGTGAACAGTGCCCCACACTACAATTTTGCCTGCTATTTATATATTATGTTATTTTAAGTGGTCCGTTGGGCTTCTAGCCACTTGTTTTCTTGCTAAACATGTATATGTATGTATCCCTATATTAAAGTCCTTTGTCTGCTTTTTTTTTATAATACCTGACATCTTATATCTTTCAGCCCTTATAACTTTTGTGTGCAATATTTTTTTTTAAAATAATTGTTCTTGAAAAGTGTTATTAGAATTGTAACTGTACTTTGTAATGTATTTTTGAAGTGTTTTGTGGAACTTTTTAATTTTGCCAAGCAGTTAACCAGAGCTCTGAAATTGTGGTAATGATCTTAGTATAAATCACGATTGCGCTCATGAGATTGTGTTTACTTTCAACTTGTAATACAGGTAGTAAGACTGATGAGCGCAAACACTCGTTATATATCCTTTATCACTATGGCACAAATGATTCTGCTCCACTTGTAGTTTAGTCATTTATATAAACATCTAAAGATGTTTATGTCCCTTTAAGGTGAAACCAGTTTTATAGTACACAGTCCCTTTAACATTGATAAACAAATCATGAAGAACTACTTTTACACCCAAGACTTTCACTTTTAAATTTTGAAACTTTAAAACACTCTTATGTTTATATGTAATGTATTTTATTATTATTATTATTATTATTATTATTATTATTATTATCAGGTATTTGTAGAGCGCCAACAGATTCTGCAGCGCTGTAAACAAAGTAAATATACAGGATAGCTTTTGCAGGGATCAAGTGGGTAGAGGGCCCTGCCGAGCTGGGATCATAGGCTTACATTCTATGGGGTTCAAGGGGCAAGCAATAGAGTTAGGAAAGGTTAGTGTTGGTTGTAAGCATCCCTGAATAGAAGAGTTTTTAGAGAGCGCTTGAAGCTGTTAAAACTAGGGGAGAGTCTTATGGAGCGAGGCAGGGAGTTCCACAAGATGGGGGCCAATCTGGAGAAGTCCTGTAGACTGGAATGTGGGGAAGTAACAAGAGAGGAGGAGAGGAGGAGATCCTGATCTGATCGAAGGGGACGGGAGGGAGAGTATCTGGAGACAAGTTCTGAAATGTAGGGGGGAGCAGTACAGTTGAGAGCTTTGTATGTCAGAGTGAGGATTTTGTGTTTAATCCTAGAGGCAAGAGGAAGCCAGTGAAGGTATTGGCAGAGAGGCGCAGCAGATGAAGGTCGACGAGTAAGGAAAATGAGCCTGGCAGAGGCATTCATAATGGATTGTAAAGGAGCTATGCAGCAGCTAGGTAGACCAGATAGGAGGGAGTTGCAGTAGTCGAGGTGGGAAAGGATGAGAGAGTGGATTAAAATCTTAGTCGTATCTTGTGTAAGGAAATTTCTAATTTTAGCGATGTTTTTAAGGTGGAAGCAGCAGGCTTTAGCCAAGGACTGAATGTGAGGAGTGAAGGAAAGATCTGAGTCAAGTGTGACCCCAAGACATCGGGCATGCGGGGTAGGAGTAATGATAAAATTATCAACAGTTATAGAAATTTTGGGGGTGGAAACATTGGAAGAAGGGGGAAAAATAAGGAGTTCAGTTTTGGAGAGATTTAGCTTAAAGTAGTGAGAGGACATCCAAGATGAGATATGAGAAAGACAGTTAGTGACACAGGTTAGTAAGGAAGGAGGTAGGTCTGGTGCAGAGAGGCAGGTTTGGTTGTCATCGGCATACAAATGATATTGAAACCCATGGGACTTTATTAAGGAACCTAATGATGATGTGTAGATTGAAAAGAGAAGGGGACCGAGGACAGAGCCTTGAGGTACCCCAACAGAAATTGGTAATGGGGCAGAGGATGCTCAGGAGAAGGCTACACTAAATGTACGGTTAGTTAGATAGGAAGAGAACAATGAGAGAGCTGTTTCGCAGATGCCAAAGGATTGGAGGGTTTGGAGCAGAAGAGGGTGGTCAACAGTGTCAAAGGCTGCAGATAGGTCAAGGAGGATAAGCAGAGAGAAGTGGCCTTTGGATTTTGCTGTAAGTAGGTTGTTGTTAACCTTGACAATTGCTGTCTCTGTAGAGTGATGGGGACAAAATCCAGATTGCAGTGGGTCAAGAAGAGAGTTTAGTGTAAGGAAATGGGATAGACGTGCATATACTAGCTTTTCTAGGAGCTTTGAGGCAAGAGGGAGTAAGGAAATAGAGCAGTAGTTGGATGGGGAGGTTGGATCGATGGAAGGTTTTTTGAGGATAGGTGTGACCAGTGCATGTTTTAGAGATGAGGGAAATATACCAGTGCTGAGGGATAGGTTAAAAATGTGTGTGAGTATGGGGGTGAGGGTATAAAAGAGGGAGGGGAGTAGCTGTGAGGGGATTGAGTCGAGGGGACAGGTAGTGAGGTGGGAGGACAGTACAAGGGCAGAAACATCACAGGGGCAAAAGAGCTGCATTTTTTGATATTTGGGTTTTGGATGATTGCAAGCTTTTTAGGGGGTGGGAGATTGGTATTTTGTTGAGAGCTGATTTCACTTCTGATGGAGTCAATTTTGTTTTTGAAGTGGCTGGCAAAATCTTGAGCTGAGAGAGAGGTTGTATTAGGAGGTGGGGGTGGGCGGAGAAGAGTATTGAACATGGAGAACACACGTTTTGGGTTAGAGGAAAGAGTAGAGATGAGATTAGAGAAGTATTGTTGCTTATAGAGATTAAGGGCAGAGTAGTAGGAGTTCAGGATGAACTTGTAGTGAATAAAGTCAGCTGAACTCTGGGATTTCCTCCAGTTTCGCTCAGCAGTACGGAACATCTGCGTAGATACCATGTCAGAGGAGTATGCCAGGGCTGAGGATGAGAGTGTGGTTTCAGAGTTATGGTTGGAGGGGCCAGATTGTCAATGACCGATGTAAGGGTGGAGTTATAGTGGCAGATAGATTGGTCAGGGCAGGAAAAGGAGGTGATGGATGAGAGGAGAGGTTTGAGAAAGCTAGCGAGCTGTTGCAGATCTAGTGACTTAGTGCTTCTGTGAAGTTTGGTGTGAGGAGTAGAGGGAGGGGGAGTTGTAGGTAGGGAAGTGATGTTGCAAGTTAGGAGATGGTGATCAGAGAGAGGAAAAGGGGAGTTTTTTAAATTTGAGATAGTGCATCGATAGGTGAAAATCAGGTCAAGGGAATGACCATCTTTGTGAGTGGGAGAGTAAGTCCATTGTGACAGGCCGGAAGAGAAAGTGAGTTGAAGAAGTTGTTTTGCAGAGGAGGCAGTGGGATTGTCAAGAGGGGTATTAAAGTCACCAAGAATGAGGGCAGGGGTGTCTGAGGAAAGGAAATAAGGAAGCCAGGCAGCAAAGTGATCTAAGAATTGAGTTGGGGAGCCAGGGGGGTGGTATATGACTGCAACACGCATAGAGAGGGGAGAGAATAGCCTAATCATGTTTGCTTCAAATGAAGAAAATGTGAGTAAAGAGCTATATTTGTTGAAAGGTGCAACAAGAGGAAAGTAAAATACCAACACCACCTCCTTGTCTATTGCCAGACCTAGGAGTGTGGCTGAAATGGAGACCCCCATGTGACAGTGCAGCAGTGGATGCTGTGTCTGAAGCAGAGAGCCAGGTTTCTGTAAGAGCCAGAAGGTTAAGAGAGTGGGAGATAAAGAGATCATGGATAGAAGTGAGCTTGTTCAAGCAGAGCGAGAGTTCCAGAGTGCACAAGGGAAGGGGGAGGTGGTTTTAGATGTAAGAGGAATGTGGTTAAGGTTACCATAGTTTTGTTTATGAAGTCTATTGAAAGGCACACAGGGATGTGAAAGGCTAGGAGGTTGTGAGGGACCAGGATTAGGGAAGATTTCGCCAGCAGCTAGTATGAGCAAGAGGGAGAGTGACATGAGATGAGAAGCAGATTTGCAGTAGTGAGACTGTTTTTGGGATGAAGTGCAGGGGGGAGAGAGAGTGTTTAGGAATAGGTAAAGTTCATGAGTACAAAAGTAAGGTGAGTTTAAGAGACATGGGCTAATGAACAGTGCAAGTGGAGAGGGAGAATGAGTAATTGAGTAATGTAGTTTGTTATAAAAACAAGAGGTAGCAAAAAGGAGTATGAAGATATTGAGCATTATTATGAAAGTGGGAACCAAGTAAACACATAAGACACAGTGTTACAGCAGCACTTGCAAAAGGATACAATGAGATACATAAAACAAATTTTAAATGTTAATGGAGAGTAAAAGAATAATTATTGTCTATCATAAACAATCATTGATCATTGGCTGTTTTTTTAATTATTATTTAAATCCAAGCATTAATAATTTTGTATTAAATATTTATTGGAATATTATTTCTGGTCTAATAAATATTACAATATAGTATAACAATAAATAGTATATAGTATAAAATAAAGTTTATAATATGTCACTTTAATATCCCTTTAATTTGTGGATAATAAATGAGAAGACTAATAGGCTGAATGGAGCTTGATGCCCCTGTTTCTATGCGAGCCTTCAGGCTCACTGGAAACAGTAGTTATGAAGCAGTGGTCTAAAGACCGCTGCTCCATAACTTGTCCGCTGCCTCTGAGGCTGCGGTCTTCAATCCGCCCGATCCTATACAATCGGGCTGACTGACACCCCTGCTATCTGCCGATTGGCCGCAAATCTGTAGGGGGCAGCATTGCACAAGCAGTTCACCAGAACTGCTTGTGCAATGTTAAATCCTGACAGCATACGCTGTCGGCATTTATCGATGTGCGGTGGACATGATACACTACATCGTATCATGTCCGTCCACAGTTTGGTAAATTGGCCCCTAATAGTCTACTCAACACCTTACATATGTAAAAATTAAAGAGGGGGTACAAAAACTTTGCACAATTCCAAAGAAATTTGATTAGGTCCCTCCCACCACACGTGTGACCAATCACCTGGTCAGCAATTTATCACATATTATCAAACAATAATTTGTGTCCCTGAATATTTGTTAGCTGTACTTTTCAGTATTTGTTTAGTTTAAAACCAAAAGAATTTTGAATTTTAGTAAATATTTACATTCGTTTTTGTTAACCACAAAATACAAAAAATGGAAAGTATTTGAACATATTACCTATTTATATAAACCTGGGGAATGGTTGCATAAAACGTTAAAGTTTTATATCCCTTTAAATGAATTTAAATGTTTAAAAAGTACAGGTGAAAAAAATGTACCTGTACCTTAAACACTTACCTACACCCATCAATGAGTGCGCTAACCCTTTCCTCTTCACTCCAGAGCCCGATCCATGCTAAATGGAGGCCTAGAACATTCTGCTCCGGGGCCAGCACTAAAGTTAGCATGGGCTGGGCTCGGTAGTGAAGAGTAGCGGGATGGTGCACTCTCCAAGGCATGTAGGTAGCTGGGGCCAGGGGTGGAGGCGGGGCTGGAGGGTTTCTGGTGCTGGTCTTCAAACATTTCCAAGGTTGGTCTGATTTCAAAGTCCAGTACTGAAAGAGGCATTGATGCAAGGGAGGAAGCAATAATTCTGCCACTATATAAATCCCTGGTTAGACCTCACCTTGAGTATAGAGTGCAGTTCTGAGGACCAATCTAAAAAAAAAGACAATGCAGAGTTAGAAAAAGTTAAGAGAAGGGCCACAAAACTAATAAGGGTAATCAAGGATTAAACTATGAAAAGAGGTTAGCCAAACTTGGTTCTGTTTTCTCTAGAAAAATTAGTCTTGAGAGGTGATATGATTACTTTATATAAATATAATTAAGGCCCACATGCAAAGTTAGCGGACGCTCTGTTTATTCCAAGAAAACTGTTTGTGACAAGTTGTCACAATTTAAGGCTGGAGGAAAGGAGATTTCATCTCTAGCAACACAAACATTTTTTCACTGTCTGAGCAATTACATTGTGGGACTCATTGCCTAAGTAGGTGGTGAATACCAATACATAGATCCATTTAAAAATGGCTTAGATACATTTCTGGCTAGAAACAGAATTCATGGATATGATTGTTTGTGTTGAATGGGTAAACTTTCTAATGGGATTAATCTGAATTGTAGGTTTTATTGTAAATCTGGTAGGGCCTTTAAAGGTTCAGATCGATAGACTTCTATCTTCTTGCAATTTCATCTACTATGTTACTATGACAGTATGTTACTATGGCAGTATGTTACTAAGTGCTCTACATCTGTATTAACATTATAATAGGCTAAGGGCTGGATTACAAATGGAGCGCTGAATATCGCTTTCATGAAAGCAATATTTGCTCTCCACTAAATAATACCAGAAAATAGGCCATAGGCTTAAATGGGAGCCTCGTTCACATGCCATCAGACATGGCATGTGAACCTCACACAGCGAAGGGGGTAAGTAGCGCAATCATGGCAGCAAATTGTAAATATATATTTATATGCTTATATACATAGATTTATGTGTTAATATGTGTATATACACATAGTAACATATAAATATATACTGTATATAAGCATATAGATATATATTTACTGGGAACACACAGTTCCCATAGACCGCAATGTAAAGGAACTTTTCAGTGCCTTTTCTTTTTCTAACACCCCACAACCGCTCCCTTTAGACCCCAAAATCTGCTTTTTGCAGTTATTTTATTAAAAAAAAAAAAAAGATGGTAATATCTTTCACCGAGATGGTGCGTACATAACTCTAAAAACTTTGCGCTACCGCACTCTCCATATTGCTGCCATTACAAGTTTCAGAAAAACCTTCTTTTGTTCTGCTGTATGGTGTGTTAAGCTCCATACCGCATAAAAGCCAAAGCCTGACTTGACCTGCTCGTGCACGTTTTCCCCCATAGACATCAATGGAGAGATAGTGTTAGAAAAAAACTAACACCTGCGATTGTGCAATGGTGATCGCTATAACGCAATCCCTATTGATGTCTATGGGGAAAAATCTAACACCCTAACATAAACCCCTAGTCTAATTACCCCTAATCCGCCGCCCCCAACACTAAATAAAGTTATTAACCCCTAAACCGCCACCACAGCATCACTAACACCTAAATAAACATATTAACTCCCTAAACCGCCGCCCCCCCAATTACAACTACTATAATAAAGCTATTAACCACTAAATCGTCGACCCCCCACATCGCAACTACTAAACTAAACCTATTAACCCCTAAACCGCCGGACCCCCACATTGTGACATACTAAATTAAACTATTAACCCCTAAACCTAACATCCCCTAAAATAAATAAATAAAAACCAGTGAAATAAAAAAATAAATAAGTTTAAGCTATTAATAAATCTAACATAACTATTTTAAAAAACGATAATAAACGGAAAAAAAAGTATCAAACATAAAAAATCCTAACACTAAGAAAAAATGAAAAAAATCCAACATTACAAATAAAAACCACTAAAATTACTAAAAATAATAATTCTAAGATTACAAAAAACAAAATTATCCAAAATAATAAAAATTAAACCTAATCTAATACTCCTATAAAAACAAAAAAGTCACCCCAAATAGAAACCCCCATATTTAACAATAAACTACCAATAGCCTTTAAAAGGTCCTTTTGTAGGGAATTTGAACAGCTCTTTTACATAAAAAAAATTGCAAAGTACACCCTAACTGTAAAACCCCCACCCAACCAAAACCAAAGTCTAAAAAAACCCTAAGCTACCAATTGCCCCTAAAGGGGCATTTGCATGGGCATTGCCCTTAAAAGGGCAATCAGCTCTTTAGTGCCCATTAAAAAATAAAAAAAATAAAAATCTAAAAAAAAAAACACCCCAACAATTAAAAAAAAAACAACCTAACACAAACCCTAAAAAATTTACTCACAGTTCCTGAAGTCCGGACATCCATCTTCATCCAGGCGGCGACAAGTCTTCATCCATAGCGGGGCATCTTCTGTCTTCATCCTGGTGGTGCGGAGCTGTGGCCACGCAGAGCCGAGCAGGAGTAGCTGCGATGATGATATCCAGCGCGGAGCCTCCTCTTCACGAGATCTCCGCCACACAGTGAAGATTAAATGGAAGGTACCTCTTTTATATTTGGGGTACCTTGCATTCTTAATGGCTGACATTTTCAAATCAGCCAATAGGATGAGAGCTGCTTAAATCCTATTGGTTGATTTGAACCCTTTCATATTTGGGGTACATTGCATACCTATTGGCTGATATTTTCAAATCAGCCAATAGGATGAGAGCTGCTTAAATCCTATTGGCTGATTTGAACAGCCCAAAGGGTTTAAGCGTCTCTCATCCTTTTGGCTGATTTGAATATTTTAGCCAATAGGAATCCAAGGTACCCAAATATAAACAGGGTACCTTGCATACAATCTTAAGTGTGCGGTGAAGATCGCATGAAGTGGAGGCTCCACGCTGGATTTCGTCGTCACCACCGGTCCTGCTCAGCTCTGCACCTCCACAGCTCTGCGCCACCAGGATGAAAATAGAAGATGCCCCAGCGTTGGATGAAGATGTCACCGCCTGGATGAAGACTTGTCGCCACCTGGATGAAGATGGATGTCCGGACTTCAGAAATTGAGAGTACATTTCTAGGGGTTAGTATTCAGGGTTTTTGTTGTTTTTTTTTTTTTTTTTTTTAATGGGCACTAAAGAGCTGATTGCCCCTTTAACCCCTTAACGACCAACGTCATACAGGGTACGTCACACAAATACTTGTCGTTAACGACCAATGTCATACCTTGTACGTGGTCTGGGGATTCAAGTGGTGGAAGTGATCCTGATTGCTTTCAGCCACTTTCAAGGTATTGCTGTGATGCCTCGATATTGAGGCACCAATGCAATACCTTTTTTTGCACACTGATGCAGAGAAGGCAACTCTGTGGCACTCTCTGCATCGGCCAGTGAGGGTGTTGATTGTTGGTGGGTGTGAGCAGCTGCAGGGAGGGGCTGGGCGGCCCATCGCTGGACTAGTTCGGGCCTCTGTTCCAGGAAGGGGGGGCGGAAGCGCACAAGAGGGGTGGTAGCACGCGTCCAATCTGTGCCTGAGGGAGAGGGAGGAGGGAAGAAGAAGAGTGATGGCCTAAATAATTGTTTGGAATGGGATCTGGGAGGGGGAGGGGGGAGGATATTGAGGGGGGGAAGCTACACTACGGAAAAATGGGTTACTGGCAGGTAGCTGCCAGTACCTAAAATGGCCACAAATAGGAAGAGGGGGAGTTTAAGAGAACTGTTTGGGAGGGAGTTTAAGAGAGCTGTTTCGCAAAATCCATAACTACTGGTCTCTGATCGTGGATCACGATGGTATAAGCAATAAGGCTAGTGTTATAGCCAGACCGCATAACCTGTAATACAGGCGCAATGAAAATTCCACACTCAAAAGCCATTTTTTTAAAGCGGAATGGAGAGTTGCGGTATAGGCTAAAATGCTAGCTGTATAGCCATACCGCCGAGACTTGTAATACGGAAGACCTGCCATTCCCTGCGCAAAGGCCAATTTTTCAGCGGTATAGCCGTACCAAAAAACTTGTAATGTTGCTCTTTATTTTTTAATAAAGTATATCACATTTGATTTTGGGGGAATTTGGTGGACGTTTATAAAATTACCCAGAGATCTAATCTCTGGTTAATTGCAATTAAGTGATAATTGCTGCCTCGAACTTGCGGTAGCAATAACCAGCCACTTGTAATGGATGGTTATTTATCACGCGCCCACAAACGTGCAAATTTGCCAGTTTGCAGGCGTGTGATAAATTAATGCTCTACTAGTTATCTAGCCCTAAATGTGTATATATAATTCTATATGTATATAATTATTAAGTCTTGTATTATTATTTAGAAGCTACTGCATTATATTGAGTTTCTGTTTGTAAATAATAAATGTGATATATTGCTGGTCAGGTGATTGGTCATACATGAGGTGGGAGGGACTTGATTGAATATATTTATTTGCACTTGTACTCAGTTTTTGGTTCTCTGAGAAAGGGGTGACTATATCCAAATGTCAAAAAATAAACTTTCACTATATGTTCACTAAGCTTTGTCTATATTTTCTATATATACAGTTGTAATCAAAATAAGACAACCCCCATTGCAAATCAGGTTTATTGTTAAAATTTACAGACTTTCACCTGTTTGCAATGAACAAATTAAACAAAATCAATTGAAATAGCTCAACACAACAAATTTTTCAAGTGGTTTCCCCAAATTCAAGTAAACATGCAACTTTTAATGAATTTTGCATGCTCAAAATGATTCAACCCCATGAATAGAATCCCTCACAACAGGACAAATATGCAAAACAGGTGCTGTCTCAAGCATACCTGATACAACGAATCAAGGGCTTCATTAGTTGCACCAGGTGTGCTTGGGCTAGAACACATGAAATACCTGAACTGGATAGGGATTTGTTGAGTGTCATGTTTGACTGCATGTTAGAAATATGGCTAGGTTAAAAGAATGGTTCAAAAAGTTAAGAGAAGAGATCATCGCCCTTCACATACAAGGAACAGGATACAAAAAGATAGTGAAGGCACTCAATGAAATTGGAGACACCATTGGAAGCACAGTGCATAATTTCAAAGTTAAAGGAACAGTGGTTACACTACCTGGACAGGCAGAAAAAGGAAGCTATCAATGGCTGCAATTATATTTCTGAGAAGGCAGGTTGAGAAAAACCCTTGAGTGACTGCAAAAGATTTGCAGCAAGACTTGGTGGCAACAGGCACTGAGGTTTCAGTTTGCAGCGTAAGGCGAAGGTTTCCATGCCAGAACTCCAAGACGTAAACCACTACTGACCCAAAAGCACAAGAAAAGTTGGATCCAATATGCTCTAAATCATATAACTAAGCCACAGAAGTTTTGGTATTAAGTTCTGTGGAGCGATGAAACAAAACTGGAACTTTTCTGCCCGATGGATCAGCGGTATGTCTGGAGGAAGAAGAATGAAGCAATCGCTGAAAAGAACACTCTACCTACATTTAAGCATGGTGGTTGCTTGGTGATGCTCTGGGGCTGCTTTCCATCCTCTGGCACTGGAAACCTGCAGTGCATGGAAGGCAAGATGGATTAATTGAAGTATCAGGAAATCCTAGGAGAAAACATCATGTCATCTGTAAGGAAGCTTAAGCGTGGGCGTCATTGGACCTTCCAACAGGGCAATGATCTAAATCATACCTTAAATTCCACCAAGGCTTGGTTGCAGAAGAAGTCCTGGAAGATTCTACAGTGGGCATCACATTAACCTGACTATATTCCCATAGAAAATCTCTGGTGGGATTTGAAAGATGTGGTTGCAGCACGTAAACCCAAGAATATTACTGAACTAGAGGCCATTGCTCATGAGGAATGAGCTGTTTCCTCAGGAACATTGCCAGAAGCTGGTTTCTGGCTATGCATCTTGTTTGCAGCAGGTCATAACAGCAAAAAGGGGCTCTACTAAGTACTAAAAATGCTTCCCATGAAGGGGTTGATTAATTTTGAGACTGCAGAATTTATTAAAAGTTGCATTTTTCGGTTGAATTTGTGAAACCCCTTGAAGCATTCATTGTGTTGAGCTATTTAAATTGCTTTTGTTTGATTTGTTCATTGCAAACAGCTAAATTCTGTAAAATTTTGACAATAAACCTGATTTGCAATGGGATTTGAATAATTTTGATTACAACTGCATAGTGTACATCAAAGTGCTTCCCAGCCCACATGGAAATAGGGGAACATAAAAAAATAGGAGTTCAGGCATCTAAAAGTGCTTCATTAAGTGAGTGAAACCAAGCGCATAGGACTTTCCTTATGACCTTGGAATTCCATACTCAACAGCCTTAAGGCCTCAGAATAAGCTTCAGAGAGTAACATTCACTCCCATAAGAACAGATACTACACTTGGGGGTAGATTTATCAAGCAGCGGCTTAAGTTAAGAAGCGCTGCTCCTTTTAGGTGGCGGACTGCAATGATCCCAATCAGATATGACCACAGCTCTAGAATGCCCTGGAATGCTCATGCCCAGTCCCTATTTTCTGAGATATCTCTCATTCTTTTAAGTGAGATTGCCCTAGTAAAACAGACATGCAATTACAAATAATTTACATAATACAACAAAGTTCTATAAATCTATGAGTAAATTCCAATGTAGTTGTGAAACACGTAAATCAGTTTCCGTATTCTTACTTTTTGTTTTTTTGACAATAAAATGTAAGTTTTATTTTAAACTTTTTTGAGTGCGTCCAGTGTTTTGCTATATCTATAATCTAGCCCCAGGTGCAGAATTTCTTAGGTGAGCTTTAATGAATCTAGATTTTTCTCAGCAGACAAAAAAAAAGAACTATAGGCCAGATTACGAGTTTTGCATTATGAGTAAAAAATGCAGCATTATGGGTTATAATGCTGCTTTTTCACTACCGCTGTTATTATGAGTCTTGTAGGTACAGCTGTCCGCACACTTTTTTTGCCCGTACCGCAAATTAACTTACGTAATTTGCGTAAAGTCTTTTTTCAATGGGACTTCCATAGCGCCGATATTACAAACTTTTTCTGGGAGGCCAAAAAGTGAGCGGTACAGCCTATCCCGCAAGATTCATAATGCATTCTAAAGTCAGTAGTTAGGAGTTTTACGCTACAAAGCTGAAACTGAAGTGCTAAAAAGTACACTAACACCCATAAACTACCTATTAACCCCTAAACCGAGGCCCTCCCGCATTGCAAACACTAAAATAAAATTATTAACCCCTAATTTGCCGCTCCCGACATCACCGCCACCATAATAAACATATTAACCCCTAAACCGCCGCACTCCCACATCGCAAACACTAGTTAAATATTAAATATTATTGACCCCTAATCTGCCGCCCCTAATATTGCCGCCACCTACCTAAATTTATTAACCCCTAATCTGCTGCCCCCAACATCGCCGCCACTATACTAAATTTATTAACTCCTAAACCTAAGTCTAAGCCTAACACCCCCTAACTAAATATAATTGAAATAAATTATATTAAAAATTCCTATCATTACCTAAATTATTAATATTTAAAACTAAATACTTAACTGTAAAATAAACCGTAAGCTAGCTACAATATAACTAATAGTTACATTGTATCTATCTTAGGTTTTATTTTAATTTTACAGGTAAGTTTGTATTTATTTTAACTAGGTAGAATAGTTACTAAATAGTTATTAACTATTTACTAACTACCTAGTTAAAATAAATACAAATTTACCTGTAAAATAAAACCTTACCTGTCTTACACTAACACCTAACATTACACAACAATTAAATTAATTAAATACAATTACCTAAATTACAAAAAAAACAAACACTAAATTACACAAAATTAAAAACAAATTATCAGATATTTAAACAAATTACACCTAATCTAATAGCCCTATCAAAATAAAAAAGCACCCCCAAAATAAAAAAAAACCCTAGCCTAAACTAAACTACCAATAGCCCTTAAGAAATCAACTTTTTTACCTGTTAAAAAAAATACAAACACCCCCCCTCAACAGTAAAATCCACCACCCACACAACCAACCCCCCAAATAAAATCCTAACTAAAAAAGCCTAAGCTCCCCATTGCCCTGAAAAGGGCATTTGGATGGGCATTGCCCTTAAAAGGGCTTTTAGCTCTATTGCTGCCCAAACCCTAATCTAAAACTAAAACCCACCGAATAAACCCTTAAAAAACACTAACCCCCAAAGATCCACTTACAGTTTTGAAGACCGGACATCCATCCAAAACGAACCCGGGAGAAGTCCTCAGCGAAGCGGCAAGAAGTCCTCAACGAAGCCGGGAGAAGTCTTCATCCAAGCCAGCAGAAGTGGTCCTCCAGATGAATGAAGGTTCCTTTAAATAATATCATCCAAGATGGCGTCCCTTTAAATCTGATTGGCAAATAGAATTCTTTCAGCCAATTGGAATTAAAGGTGAAAAAAGCCTATTGGCTGATACAATCAGCCAATAGCCAATAGCTGTTCCAATCAGACAATAGAATGTGAGCTCAATCCTATTGGCTGATTGAATCAGCCAATAGGATTGAAGCACAATCCTATTGGCTGATTGCATCAGCCAATAGGATTTTTTCACCTTTAATTCCAATTGGCTGATAGAATTCTATCCGCCAATCAGAATTAAAGGGACGCCATCTTGGATGATGTCATTTAAAGGAACCTTTATTCATCTTTAGTCGTCGGAAGAAGAGGATGCTCCATGCAGGATGTCTTGAAGATGGACCTGCTCCGTGCCAGATGGATGAAGATAGAAGATGCCATCTGGATGAAGACTTCTGCCCATCTGGAAGACCACTTCTGCTGGCTTGGATGAAGACTTCTCCCGGCTTCATTGAGGGCTTCTTGTCGCTTCGCTGAGGACTTCTCCCGGTAAAAGAGCTTATTTCTTTGGGGCAATGCCCTGCAATAGACCCTTTTAAGGGTTATTGGTAGTTTAGTTTTGGCTAGGGTTTTTTTTATTTTGGGGGGGCTTTTTATTTTGATAGGTCTATTAGATTAGGTGTAATTAGTTTGAATATCTCATAATTTGATTTTTATTGTGTAATTTAGTGTTGTTTTTTTGTAATTTAGGTAATTGTATTTAATTAATTTAATTTATTTAATTGTTGTGTAATGTTAGGTGTTAGTGTAAGACAGGTAAGGTTTTATTTTACAGGTAAATTTGTATTTATTTTAACTAGGTAGTTAGTAAATAGTTAATAACTATTTAGTAACTATTCTACCTAGTTAAAATAAATACAAACTTGCCTGTAAAATAAAAATAACCTAAGATAGATACAATGTAACTATTAGTTATATTGTAGCTAGCTTAGGGTTTATTTTACAGGTATTTTGTTTTAAATAGGAATTATTTAGGTAATGATAGTAGGTTTTATTTAGATTTATTTTAATTATATTAAAGTTAGGGGGTGTTAGGGTTAGGGTTAGACTTAGGTTTAGGGGATAATAAATTTAGTATAGTGGCGACGACGTTGGGGGCAGCAGATTAGGGGTTAATAAATGTAGGTAGGTGGCGGCTATGTTAGGAGCGGGAGATTAGGGGTTAATAATATTTAACTAGTGTTTGCGATGCGGGAGTGCGGTGGTTTAGGGGTTAATACAGGGAGTGCAGAATTATTAGGCAAGTTGTATTTTTGAGGATTAATTTTATTATTGAACAACAACCATGTTCTCAATAAACCCAAAAAACTCATTAATATCAAAGCTGAATATTTTTGGAAGTAGTTTTTAGTTTGTTTTTAGTTTTAGCTATTTTAGGGGGATATCTGTGTGTGCAGGTGATTATTACTGTGCATAATTATTAGGCAACTTAACAAAAAACAAATATATACCCATTTCAATTATTTATTTTTACCAGTGAAACCAATATAACATCTCAACATTCACAAATATACATTTCTGACATTCAAAAACAAAACAAAAACAAATCAGTGACCAATATAGCCACCTTTCTTTGCAAGGACACTCAAAAGCCTGCCATCCATGGATTCTGTCAGTGTTTTGATCTGTTCACCATCAACATTGCGTGCAGCAGCAACCACAGCCTCCCAGACACTGTTTAGAGAGGTGTACTCTTTTCCCTCCTTGTAAATCTCACATTTGATGATGGACCACAGGTTCTCAATGGGGTTCAGATCAGGTGAACAAGGAGGCCATGTCATTAGATTTTCTTCTTTTATACCCTTTCTTGCCAGCCACGCTGTGGAGTACTTGGACGCGTGTGATGGAGCATTGTCCTGCATAAAAATCATGTTTTTCTTGAAGGATGCAGACTTCTTCCTGTACCACTGCTTGAAGAAGGTGTCTTCCAGAAACTGGCAGTAGGACTGGGAGTTGAGCTTGATTCCATCCTCAACCCGAAAAGGCCCCACAAGCTCATCTTTGATGATACCAGCCCAAACCAGTACTCCACCTCCACCTTGCTGGCGTCTGAGTCAGACTGGAGCTCTCTGCCCTTTACCAATCCAGCCACGGGCCCATCCATCTGGCCCATCAAGACTCACTCTCATTTCATCAGTCCATAAAACCTTAGAAAAATCAGTCTTGAGATATTTCTTGGCCCAGTCTTGACGTTTCAGCTTGTGTGTCTTGTTCAGTGGTGGTCGTCTTTCAGCCTTTCTTACCTTGGCCATGTCCCTGAGTATTGCACACCTTGTGCCTTTGGGCACTCCAGTGATGTTGCAGCTCTGAAATATGGCCAAACTGGTGGCAAGTGGCATCTTGGCAGCTGCACGCTTGACTTTTCTCAGTTCATGGGCAGTTATTTTGCGCCTTGGTTTTTCCACACGCTTCTTGCGACCCTGTTGACTATTTTGAATGAAACGCTTGATTGTTCGATGATCACGCTTCAGAAGCTTTGCAATTTTAAGAGTGCTGCATCCCTCTGCAAGATATCTCACTATTTTTTACTTTTCTGAGCCTGTCAAGTCCTTCTTTTGACCCATTTTGCCAAAGGAAAGGAAGTTGCCTAATAATTATGCACACCTGATATAGGGTGTTGATGTCATTAGACCACACCCCTTCTCATTACAGAGATGCACATCACCTAATATGCTTAATTGGTAGTAGGCTTTCGAGCCTATACAGCTTGGAGTATGACAACATGCATAAAGAGGATGATGTGCTCAAAATACTCATTTGCCTAATAATTCTGCACTCTCTGTATGTTCACTATAGTGGCTGTGTATATAGTGGATGTCCGGAGCGGCAGATTAGGGGTTAATAAATGTAGGTAGGTTGCGGCGACATTGGGGGCGGGAGATTAGGGGTTAATAAATATAATGTAGGTGTCGGCGATGTTTGGGGCAGCAGATTAGGGGTTAATAAATATAATGTAGGTGTTGGCGATGTCGGGGGAGCCAGATAAAGGGTTAATAAATATAATGTAGGTGTCGGCGGTGTCAGGGGCGGCAGATTAGGGGTTAATAAGTGTAAGATTAGGGGTGTTTAGACTCGGGGTTCATGTTAGGGTGTTAGGTGTAAACATAAATTTTGTTTCCCATATCAATGGGGCTGCGTTACGGAGCTTTACGCTGCTTTATTGCAGGTGTTAGGCTTTTTTTCAGCCAGCTCTCCCCATTGATGTCTATGGGGAAATCGTGCACAAGCACGTAAAACCAGCTCACCGCTGACTTAAGCAGCGCTGGTATTGGAGTGCGATATGGAGCACAATTTTGCTCTATGCTCACTTCTTGCCTGTTAACGCCGGGTTTATTAAAACCTGTAATACCAGCAATGTAGGTAAGTGAACGGTGACATTATCGTGCAAGTTAGCACCGCACCCCTCATAACGCAAAACTCGTAATCTAGCCGTACATTTCCTTCTGATTTTACCTTTCTCTATACACCACAACTTTTGATCATAACTTCAAACAGATGTCAATGGCTTTGCCAAAAATGTTTTTCCAGTCTTTATTCTGTATTCTAATGAATTACCCGAAACACTTAAAAGAAAGAGATAAAAAAAAAAAAACAGATTAATTACCTTAATAGTAGTTAAAAAAAAGTCCCCACAATGGGAAATCATTTGCACAAAAGACAGAAAAACCTAAATCTTGGAATTGCAATTTCAATAGTATACCATTGCTAAAACTAATTGATGCAATTAAATACATTTATTGAATCATTCAATTAAGTTATTCTTTTTTAGGCCAGATGGCCAAATTCCTCTTTGTCAGAAGAGAAGTAGAATGCTTCTCATTACAATACTTGCTGATTTCCCATTCTTGTAAGGACAAATGTGCAAAGCAGTACGTAAGATATTGTTGATAAGGAATCTGCTTTACTTCTCTAATAGAAGAGTATGAGCACAATACATTTCGGGTTAAATGAAAGCAGGTTGATAAAATCAATTAAAGAAAGAAATGATTCTACTTAATTTTAATTTCATTTTATAGACTTTTACTGTCTCAAATTAGAAGTAAAGTATTGAGAGAGTTCATAACAGGGTAAAGATTCATAAAGATACCATTTTTATCAGGTTTTCATTAGGTAGAATAAAAAAGTTACAAAATATATATATATTACAATATGATCCTTAGACTTTCATTGGAATATCTAAAGAAAGTATCCCAAGTGTTTTACAATTCCCATTTGAAATTTAAAGAAAAAAGGTTAGCAATTGTGCTGCTCATTTGCATATTATTACCCAGAAATAAAGAAGAGAGGTTAATGTTTATAAATAAATATAACTACATGACTAACAAAATTAACCAAATCCTCAAAAAACATTAGCATATCCTGAAAGACCTGAATCCATCGGTCAGTGCCTTTGATAATCCCCCTATGTCAGCATACAAGAGGAATAAAAACATAAAGGACTATTTAGTCCATGCTGACTTAAGTAGTGAGAAAACTAATACACAAAAAAATATCCTTGATTAAAGGGACATTAAAGACAATTTTTTTCTTTCATGATTTAGAAAGAGCATGCCATTTTAAACATTTTTCTAATTTACTTCTATTGTCTAATTTGCTTAATTCTCTTGATATACTTTGCTGAAAAGCATATCTAGATAGGCTCAGTAGCTGCTGATTGGTTGCTGCACATGTGCAATGCTATTTCTTCAACAAAGGATATCTAAAGAATGAAGCAAATTAGATAATAGAAGTAAATTGGAATTTTGTTTAAAATTGTATTCTCTATCTGAATCATGAAAGAAAATTGTGGGGTTTAGTTTCCCTTTAAGCTGTAGCAACTGTAACTCCATGATTAAGGGAGAATCTTTCTATCACCCTACATAAGTCACAAAATATAAGATAAGACAGTAGATCAAAGTACATAATATATCTCATTAAATGTCCACGTGGCCTTAATTATATTGGCGAGTCCTGTAGAGAAGCCAGTAAGCGCATTACGGAACACAAATCTAAAATAAGGTGTAATAATAAAGATGCCCCTGTTTCATCACACTTCATTGAAGCAGGCCACAACATCAACAAATTGCGCTTTCAAATTATCATGAGAGTCGATACCCCTAGGAGGAGGGGTGACAGAGAGCATCGGCCAGGGAAATGTACTGGATTAATACATTGCAAACTTTTTAGATGAATATCCCCTTATTTACCTATTTATATGTTTTCTAATGATGTCTGTATAGATCCTATGCAAAATACATTCATAAGATTGTCATATATCATGCAACATAGCTAATTTATCTTACCTTATCTGTAGATTTGTTCTGCGTTCAATACTCTGTAATATATTGTAGTGGAGTTTAATTATGCAATGTTTCTTCTCAACTTTTAAATTGTATATGCAGTGGCTATATTTTTATTATATATTTTGTATTGCTGTTATAACCCATTATTTACACTGTCACCTTAAGATAACTATTACTCTTATGTAAAATATATAAAAACAACTTACACTAGGTGGCACTAATTAATGGGTGTTTGGCCTGCACCTGTATACAGGTATAAAGGTAGCCTCTTTGTATACTTATGCAGACATGACTAAGGACCTAGCACAGGTCTGAAACATTGTTTTTTGTGTGGACCATGGTTTAATAAAGGTCTTTTTATGAAACCTGCCAAGGCTGGAGTACCTTTGTTCAAGAAAAACTCTAGTATATACTGACAGCTTTGAGATATCACATTGTGTCTATCTGTAAATGGTGGTTTTGGGTTTACCTATGTTCTGCCTCTTGTGCAGTGGTCTCAGAAGTCTTAATGGAGAGAGGGCTCACATATTTAAGGGCCCCTTAAAACTCTTTGCTGTATTAATGGCATTCCTACATGGGGGTACTGTAATGCTTGGGCTCCATCTAAATCCCCCCCAAAAAAGGGCTTAGTGTAGGGAAAGTGTACGAATTTGTCTTTATTTTGGGCTACTAAAATGTGTGCCGTAGTTCTATTGTAATAAAAAAGCCTGCCACCACCATATTTGTACATGTAGGCTGCACAAGTGCATATCCAGGGAAACGATGACATTCACAGAGAAGCTCATCTTGCTGGAGCCTGTTGATGTCTCTGGGTACCTGTTTTTGTGTGATTGAGGATATCTGAAGTGCATTTGAGTGTGCATGAGTGCCTGTGGATGTCTGGGTGTTATTTCTCTGTGATAGTGCAGCTTATATGTATGTGATGACAAGGGACCAGATGCCTATTATTTAGAATGACTGTTACTACACAGACTGATGAGAAATAAGTAACTATCCTTTATTTAATGGGAACTTCAAGGGCTTCTATTTCTTATTTACATGTAAACGTTAACAGCTTCCGTTTTTTATTACATTTCCATATTTTTACTATTTAATAAAAATCAATTTACAAAATACAGTAGCAGAAGGGTGTTACAAGCTGTAAATGTTTTTTTTTTATTCAAACACATTCATTATACTTATCGTTTATGGTATGCTTAAAGGGACATGAAACCCAAAAATATTCTTTAATGATTAAGGTAGTGACATGAGCACGCCGCCGCCCCCCCCAAACCAGCAATCTGCAAACCGCCATCAAGGAAGGTCAGGAGCCTGGAGCAAACCCACGGCACTGTTTTGACTAAACTAGTGGAGTCAGTCAGGGATGAGTGGGAGGGTACTTACTCAGTCGCACTCACTCCTCTGCTTAACCTTGGACAAATCCTCCCTCCCAGGCAGTCACGCCCCACCGCAAAAGCATCGGCGTATACCGCAGCGCTCCGGCAGCCGCCCAGAGAGCGAGTCAAGCGAGCCTGAATCTGACAGGAGATGAATGATGACATTCACGGAGATGAACTGTGTACAATCAACAACAACAGACTGTAACTAACTGTTGCTGTGTTGACTTGACTGTGTACTATTATAGGCTACAATATAAAAAGTAAAAAAAAAAAAAGTTGTAGTAGTCAATTGGAAAGTTGTTTAAATTAGTATGCTCTAACTAAATAAAGAAAGAACATTTTTGGGTTTCATGTATCTTTATCTTTGAACAATCATCTACATTCTGTTCTCAGGCTAATCTTTTCTTTGAATAGATAATTATATCTAGCATTTATTTATCATGTAATACCCTGTTAAAGTATTAGACAGAGTAAAGAGTGATATTTTATACAAAGGGAGACAAAGCCTGTGTTTTGCCTCTTTAAATTTGCCACCCTCGACCTGGGCCCAAAGGCCTATTCATAAATCCACCTAAGTGGTAAAGAAAGAAGAGAAATTTATGCAATCTACATATCAGAATATTACTATTTAGGTGCACGATTTTGACTGCTATTAACACTGCTCTTCTATTCTCATTTTAGTATGTATTTGCTAGGGATGGGCGAATGTGGGAAAGTGGGATTCATTTGGTAGAACAAATAGTCCCGTGGACATTCGTTTTGGGCAATCGAATTATAATTCGGTAATCGAATGCTATTTCCGTTTTTGAATGCTACTTACATTTTCGAATGTTCATATTTGGATGTAGCATTCGATTAAACAAATACTTTCAGAAGTTCAATAGTTCATGTAGTAGGGATTTTAGTAAATTGATAAATAATAGATACAAATATATCAATTTGAGTGTTTCCCTTTCGAATATTGCATAATTGGAAAACTACATTTAAATAAAGCATTAGAAATACTATTACAAATATATCTATTCAAATTTTTCAAATTTGAATATTGCGTAATTTAAATCGAATTATTAGAAAAATTTTAATTGAATTTTACATTTAAAGAAAGCATTAAATATACTATTACATTAAAGCAAATGTTAGAATGTTGTACAAACATTCGAAAATGTAAACAAATGAACAAATGATGACAGCGTATGCTGTCAGCATTTATCGATGTGCGGCGGACATGATACGCTACTTCATATCATGTCCGTTCGCACATTGATATATATACCCCTAAGGCATGAGATTAAAATCCTCTATTTCATAAAAAGAAAAAGAAACAGAATTATTGGAAAGGCAATTAGCACCTCTAGACAAGTATCCCTGCTTGCCATTACCCAGAAATACCCGTATACACGGTTAGAAAATGCACTATAGGATTCTGGGTAAGATATGCAAAATAGATATGCATCAGTTCAGCCCAATAGAGGATTTCTGTGTTTTAATACAGTATCAGAAGCAAAAAGCCAGAGATGTTGCATATCTTATTTGCATATATTACCCAGAATCCTCTGGTGCATTGATAGCAGTGTATTTCTATGTAAATGCAAGCTGGGATACTTTCCTAGATGTGCTAATTATGTTGCTTTATGTTTGAATTGATATATATATAGATATATATAGATATATATATATATATATATATATATATATATATATATATATATATATATTAAACACAGAAGGGAACTGCACTCTCATACCGGACCGGGTACACATCCCATGACCCTGCAACATGCTCAGCCCTGGGTGCCACTGGCACTCACAGGAAGCTGTGCTGTCCCCAGAGTGACAGGCAGTTAACCCCAGACAGGTCTGGGTGCAAGAACCATAGGGAAAATTACAAAATAAATTAATACAGCACACAGAGAAAACCCAGCACTCACAAGCTCTCAACTAAGATTTAAAAGCAAAAATGGAAAAGTTAGTTACCGCATCTGGCCAAATGGGACAAGCCCAGGTACCTCGTCAAGGTCTTTTCCAATACCTGGGACCCTAAAACAGCCACACAATGCAAGCTTTCAAATCCAAACAAACTGGGAACAAGGGAAGGGTGTACAGGCATATGTTATCACCCTAGATATATACAAAACACAGAAGGGAACTGCACTCTCATACCGGACTGGGTACACATCCCATGACCCTGCAACATGCTCAGCCCTGGGTGCCACTGGCAGTCACAGGAAGCTGTGCTGTCCCCAGAGTCACAGGCAGTTAACCCCAGACAGGTCTAGGTGCAAGAACCATAGGGAAAATTACAAAACAAATTAATACAGCACACAGAGAAAACCCATCACTCACTTACAAGCTCTCAGCTAAGATTTAAAAGCAAAAATGGAAAGGTTAGTTACCGCATCTGGCCAAATGGGACAAGCCCAGGTACCTCGTCAAGGTCCTTTTCAATACCTGGGACCCTAAAACAGCCACACAATGCAAGCTTTCAAATCCAAACAAACTGGGAACAAGGGAAGGGTGTACAGGCAAATGTAATCACCCTAGATATATACAAAACACAGAAGGGAACTGCACTCTCATACCGGACCGGGTACACATCCCATGACCCTGCAACATGCTCAGCCCTGGGTGCCACTGGCAGTCACAGGAAGCTGTGCTGTCCCCAGGCTATAAATACTATATTCCAAAGCTGTATAAGTTTCATTCACATTCACATTCATTTTGAGTTTTCATAATATTTGAAGATATTAGGGAAATAATGAAAACTTGTCATAACAGAAAACAAAAGTAACCAAAAGTTCACTCACAGAGATATCAATCAAATCCCCGCTCCTCGCATTAGCAACTCATTCTGACTCGGAAGGTAAGCAATACTTCAAAGGATAAAACAAATATGCAAATGGGAATAACAATATTCATGTGTACACAAGTAAAAGTAACATTTACATAATACAATTAAATTACTTAAAAAATGTAATTGCATTTTCATGTATTTCAAAGGTAAAATAAAATGTGAATTCAAGCATAAAACTATTTAAAAGCACTTTCAATAAAACTCTTGCATGTATTTAGTTAATTAAACTTTTGATTGCGAGCATATATTATAAATTATATATATATATATATATATATATATATATATATATATATATACATATATATATATATATATGTAAAGAATGGGGATGCACTCGCCAGGATTTCCAAAGTTACCTTTAATGTAATGTTTCGGGGTGTTACCCCCTTCTTCAGACAATACAAAATATTTTGTATTGTCTGACGAAACACCCCGAAACGTTACATTAAAGATAATTTTGGAAATCCTGGCGAGTGCATCCCCATTCTATACTACTATCAATACTATGGAAGCACCCTGGGTGGATGAAATGTTAACCATGAGTGCTGGCCTGCCTGCTGTATGCGATATAAACAGGCGGTATACAAGGTCAAATTTATAGTGGGTCAAATGGGTAGAGGTCCCTGCCAAAAGTTGCACTGTTGTAATCGGCTCTTATGCGAGTGATCTACAAACAGCTGGGCTCATAGGCTTACATGGGCTTCAAGGGGGTAGCAGTGGAGTTAGGAAAGGTTAGTGTAGGTTATATGCATCCTTAAATAGTACAGTCTTTAGGGAGTGATTGAAGCTTTAGAAACTAGGGGAGAGTCTTGTGGAGTGAGGCAGAGAGTTCTACAAGTTGGGAGCCAGTCTGGAGAAGTCTTGTAAACGGGAATGTGAGGAGGTAACAAGAGAAAAGGAGAGGAGGAGATCATGGGCAGAGTGAAGGGGTCAGGAGGGAGAGTATCTGGAGGCAAGGTCTGAGATGTAGGGGGAGCAGTGCAGTTGAGGGCTTTTTATGTCAGGGTGAGAATTTTGTTTTTAAGCCTGGAAGCAAGAGGAAGCCAGTGAAGGGATTGGCAGAGAGGTGCAGCAGATGAAGAGTGACGTGCAAGGAAGATGAGCCTGGCAGAGGCATTCATAATGGATTGTAAAGAAGCTAGGCGGCAGCTAGGGAGACCAAAGAGGATGGAGTTGCAGTAATCAAGGCAGGGAAGGATGAGAGAGTGGATTAGAATCTTAGTTGTGTCGTGTGAAGGGAAATGTCTAATTTTAGAGATGTTTTTAAGGTGGAAGCAGCAGGCTTTAGCCAAGGACTGAATGTAAGGAGTGAAGGAAAGATCTGAGCCAAGTTTGACTCCAAGACATTGAGTATGTGGGGTAGGGGTAATGATGGAGTTATTGACAGTTATAGAAAGTTGGGCTAACTTCAAGACTTCATATATTGTGACCACTCTAACTATCTCTCCCCATAGATTTCTATGGGGCAAACTAAAAAAATATTTCTATTTATTGTTTGCATGCTAACCAGACACTGTGCTATCAGTTGATCTAAAGCCCTGTATCTATCTAAATATGTGTTTGTGTGTATATGTATATACAGTATGTGCATCTATGTGTATATACATGTTTATATATGCATTTATATATGTATACACATATAAACATATATATACAGTATATACATACATACACACTTTAGAGCCCTTTCAAATCAAATACCTTGTTTAGTGCTGTGGGTCTAATAAGTTGTAGGGTTAGTGTTATTTTTTTTTTACCAACATGCTCCATTAAAGTAAATGGGGAAAAGTTTGTGTTATTGCGATATCCAAAGTCCTAAAGAAAGCAGGCATGGGCTTTTGCTTACGCTCAAACATTTTATTTTGAACTTGTAATACATTTAATAAGTTTTCTTCCAGCTGTGTTTGTGTGTGAGTAAAAGAGCTAAATAGCGCACCACTTGTATTCTAGCCCTATATTTTTATTGCTGTTGTTTGCAATTCTGTTTAAATGAAGAATGTTTAAAAGTTAGCTTTAGAAGCCATGTGTTAGTGTTTATGTTGCATAATGTGAATTAAAATGCAAAACACAAGCTTGTATTGATAATATATGATTAAGTACCTTTCCCTGGTGTGAAATGCCTATGAATCTTTCTGAACCCTCCACGTATACATGTTTTACTATTAAATCTTTGCCTTGACAATATGGTGGCATAGTTTCCATAGCTAATGTATGGCTGCTGGCTCAGCTTCTGTTTATGGCAAACAGCCATACAAGGTGATGATAAAATGGAGGGGCTCAAGAGTCTTTGCTCTAGTTAAGCCCATGATTGTTCAACTTGAGTCTTCAGCATTTTTGTGGCTTAGAGCTTAAGGATCTTCAAGACCACGCAGCAATGGTTACATAGGCATAAGAAAAACAATATCAAAAGAAAAAAGTTTCTCCATGCAATGCAAATTAACCCAACTATTTGCAACACAATGAGCAGTTAGATGTTTTTCTCTGCAGTCTCATAATAAGCAAAAATAATAGGTGAGTTTGAAAATATATATAATGCATTATTACTTTTTTTGCTAGACTAGTTTTTCAATAGCTAAACGGCCATTATATTAGCAAACTATCCATTGTTTTGCAGTTCTTATCTAATCATCTTTGAAGTAATTTAGGGATAGATATGTGGCAGGGCTAGGCTTGTGAAGCCCTTCATGTACTCTTCCAGTTCTCTGAATTACACAGAAATGTACTGCACTCTCAAACTGGACGAGTACACAGTTTGAGAGTGAAGTCCATTTCCTTGTTTTGTATGTGTCTAGGGAAATTACATAAGGCCTATGCAGTTCTCAGTTTGTTTGATTAAACCCTGCATTGTATGGTTATAGATAGGGGCCCAGGAGGGAAGAGACCTTGATGTGTTCCTGGGCTTGAACCATTTGGCCAGATGCTATAGAACTGTTCCATTTGTGCTTTAACTCTTAGCTGTGTGCTTGCAAGAGAGTGACAGACTTTCTCTGTGTGTTAATAAGAGAAAAGAAAAGCGTAGGCACCAGAAGGTTTTTCAAAAATGCAAATGTCCTTTATTAGGTGATAAAATGCAATGCAACAACGGATGTTAGGAAAAGCATAAACCTCAGGGCTTAGGTGGAGAAGTGGTCACCCACGTACCCCATTGCTGACATGTTTCGGCTTATTGATACCATTTGGATATGGTTGAGGCACGGAAGGTGATTTGGCAGTAGAACATTCTTCCCACAAGGTGCCATAAGAATTTGGAATCTTTTCGTGAAGCTGTGGACTCTCCCCGGTTCTGTTTAGTTCACCGGCTCCACATCGTGACGTCACGTCTTCCCCGGATCAGCCGCTCAGACGCTGACACGCTGTAGGGATCCACACGGCTGCTCGACCTCCAGGATACTGTTGATCGCACAGATACCTTCGCGAGAGGATCCGGAGCAGGATATCAGAGGTGGGTCCCCAGAATCAGCCTTTGTCAGTAGCGTGCATACCGGAGGTTTATACTACAGACCACACGGAGCTCGTTTATGGGGGAGAGAGTTTTCAAGGCACCTATGCATACATGTGGGACTGACGTGAGTTTAATATAATATAGTAACATTACCCAGCATTGTGACACAGGTGCTGCATTGACTTTCTTTGATTTCTCTGTGTGTTGATCAATTTGTTTTGTAATTTTCTTTATGGGTCTTGAACCTGCATTTTGCAGGGTCATACGATGTGTACCCAGTCCAGTTTAATAGTGCAGTCCATTTCCATGTTTTGTATGTCTAAGGAAATTACATAAAGCCTGTGCAGCCTGGTGTAGTTCTTAGTTTGTTTGACTGAAAGCATGTATTGTATGGCTATAGATAGGGATCCAGGAGAGAAGAGTGGAGGAAAGAGTCCTTGACTAGTGATGTCGCGAACCTAAAATTTTTGGTTCGCGAACCGCGGACTCGAACTTCTGGTATTGTTCGCGAACGCGCGAACCGCCATTGAATTCAATAGGCAGGCGAACTTTAAAACCTACAAGGACTCTTTCTGGCCACAATAGTGATGGAAAAGTTGTTTCAAGGGTACTAACACCTGGACTGTTGCATGCTGGAGGGGGATCCCTGGCAAAACTTTCATGGAAAATTACATAGTTGATGCAGAGTCTGCTTTTAAGCCATAGTGTGTCTAAATCAACTAACATTCCCAAAGTGGCTGTCTCAAAACATCCCGGACAGAAGATAGATTGATAGTGATAGATAGGATAGATAGATAGATAGATATACATAGATTGATAGTTAGATAGAATCGATAGAAGAGAAATAGATAGATTTGTTAGATATATAATTACCCTAATAAATTCTAATAATCAAACATGCGTTCTTGGACCCAACTAGCTTGTGTCAATTAGTACTTTTCTTAGCACTTTAATCCCTGTTCTCCCCCCCCTATCGGGGGAGTTCTATATGGCCTGCCAGATTACCCTGAAAAATTATAATAATAAGACATGTGGTCTGCTACCTATTTTAACGAGGTTGTGTTTTAAGTACTACCATTCTTAGCACTTTAATCTCTGTAACTCCCCCTATTTGGTGAGGTCTATACGGCCTGGATGATTACCCATACAAAATATAATAATAAGACATCTGCTCTTGGTCTGGGACCCATGGTAACTATGTTGTGTTAATTAGTAATGTCCTTCGCATTTTAATAGCTGTTACTCATACTCACCCTATCGGTGGAGGTCTATATGGCCTGCATGATTACCCTTACAAAATATAACAACCAAACATATGCTCTGGGACCCATGGTAAGTAGGTTGTGTTAAGTAGTACTGTTCTTTGCATTTTCATACTTGTTACAACACCAAATGGTGGCAGGTCTATCTGGCCTTCATGATTAGCTGCACTCAAACCCAAAAAAAGCCGAGTGGTCTTAGACTAACACCCATGGCTAACTCTGTTGTTTCAATTAGTACTATTCTTAGCACTTTCATCCCTGTTACGGGCAGTCTACATGGCCATCATGATTAGCCAAACAAAATACTACAATCCAACCTTTGCTCAGTCTTCATAGGCCCTTCATTGTCTGTATTTTGATAGTACAATTCTTATTATTTTTATAGCTGATACAACACCGAATGTTGTCAGCTCTATATGGCCTGCATGATTAGCTGCACCCAATACAAAAATAAATCCAAGCGGTCTTGGATTAACACCCATGGCTAACTCTGTTGTTTCAAGTAGTACTATTCTTAGCACTTTCATCTCATCATCCCTGTTACTTCCAGGACTCTCGGTGGTGGTGGTCTACATGGCCATCATGATTAGCCTAACCAAATACTACAATCCAACCTTGGCTCAGTCTTCCTAAGGCCCTTCATTGGCTGTATTTTGCTAGTACTGTTCTTATTACTACATGGTGGTCTACATGGCCATCATGATTAGCCTAACCAAATTCTACAATCCAACCTTGGCTCAGTCTTCCTAAGGCCCTTCATTGGCTGTATTTTGGTAGTACTGTTCTTATTAGTTTAATAGCTGATACGACACCGAATGTTGTCAGCTCTATATGGCCTGCATGAATAGCCGCACCCAAAGCCAAAAAAAAGCCAAGCGGTTTTGCACTAACACCCATGGCTAACTCTGTTGTTTCAAGTTCTAATATTCTTAGCTCTTTCATCTCATCAACCCTGTTACTTCCAGGACTCTCGTGGTGGTGGTCTACATGGCTATCATGATTAGCCTAACCAAATACTACAATCCAACCTTGGCCCAGTCTTCCTAAGGCCCTTCATTGGCTGTATTTTGGTAGTACTGTTCTTATTAGTTTAATAGCTGATACGACACCGAATGTTTTCAGCTCTATATGGCCTGCATGAATAGCCGCACCCAAAGCCAAAAAAAAGCCAAGCGGTTTTGCACTAACACCCATGGCTAACTCTGTTGTTTCAAGTTCTACTATTCTTAGCTCTTTCATCTCATCATCCCTGTTACTTCCAGGACTCTCGGTGGTGGTGGTCTACATGGCCATCAGGATTAGCCTAACCAAATACTACAATCCAACCTTGGCCCAGTCTTCCTAAGGCCCTTCATTGGCTGTATTTTGGTAGTACTGTTCTTATTAGTTTAATAGCTGATACGACACCGAATGTTTTCAGCTCTATATGGCCTGCATGAATAGCCGCACCCAAAGGCAAAAAAAAGCCAAGCGGTTTTGCACTAAAACCCATGGCTAACTCTGTTGTTTCAAGTTCTACTATTCTTAGCTCTTTCATCTCATCATCCCTGTTATTTCCAGGACTCTCGGTGGTGGTGGTCTACATGGCCATCATGATTAGCCTAACCAAATACTACAATCCAACCTTGGCTCAGTCTTCCTAAGGCCCTTCATTGGCTGTATTTTGGTAGTACTGTCATCCTTTTGAATAAAAGATTACAGTAAAGGCATTGATTTTAGAAACCCACAGATCATTATTTGCAACCGTGAATTTAGAAAAAAAAATTGATTACACACCCGTCACACTTATTTATGCTCAGGCCTTTTTAATACGAGGGTCCCGGAGCCTCAACCAAAACAACAGCATGAAAGAGGAGATATGTCCTCCTTTTGAATAAAAGATTACAGGAAAGGCATTGATTTTAGAAACCCACAGATCATTATTTGCAACCGTGAAATTAGAAAAAAACATTGATTAGACAGCCGTGACACTTATTTATGCTCAGGCCTTTTTAATACGAGGGTCCCGGAGCCTCAACCGAAACAACAGCATGAAAGAGGAGATATGTCATCCTTTTGAATAAAAGATTACAGGAGAGGCATTGATTTTAGAAACCCACAGATCATTATTTGCAACCGTGAAATTAGAAAAAAACATTCATTAGACAGCCGTGACACTTATTTATGCTCAGGCCTTTTTAATACGAGGGTCCCGGAGCCTCAACCGAAACAACAGCATGAAAGAGGAGATATGTCATCCTTTTGAATAAAATATTACAGGAAAGGCATTGATTTTAGAAACCCACAGATCATTATTTGCAACCGTGAAATTAGAAAAAAAAATTGATTACACACCCGTGACACTTATTTATGCTCAGGCCTTTTTAATACGATGGTCCCGGAGCCTCAACCGAAACAACAGCATGAAAGAGGAGATATGTCATCCTTTTGAATAAAAGATTACAGTAAAGGCATTGATTTTAGAAACCCACAGATCATTATTTGCATCAGTGAAATTAGAAAAAAACATTGATTACACAGCCGTGACACTTATTTATGCTCAGGCCTTTTTAATACGAGGGTCCCGGAGCCTCAACCGAAACAACAGCATGAAAGAGGAGATATGTCATCCTTTTGAATAAAAGATTACAGGAAAGGCATTGATTTTAGAAACCCACAGATCATTATTTGCAACCGTGAAATTAGAAAAAAACATTGATTACACAGCCGTGACACTTATTTATGCTCAGGCCTTTTTAATACGAGGGTCCCGGAGCCTCAACCGAAACAACAGCATGAAAGAGGAGATATGTCATCCTTTTGAATAAAAGATTACAGTAAAGGCATTGATTTTAGAAACCCACAGATCATTTATATGACCCGTGTAATAGAAAAAAACATTCATTAGACACCGGTTACACTTATTTATCCTCAGGCCTTGTTAATACGAGCGTCCCGGAGCCGCAACCGAAACAACAGCATGAAAGAGGAGATATGTCAATCTTTTTGAATTATAGATTACAGGAAAGGCATTGATTTTAGAAACACTGAGATAATTACTTGCAACCGGGAAATAAAAAAAAACATTGAACAGACACCCAGTACACTTTATTATCCATAGGCCTTTTCAGCAGGGGCTCCAGGACCCTCAACAAAAACAAGAGCAGGGAGCTGGGCATAGGAGTACAATGGAGTGTGACAATAATAATCTGAAGGTGAAGATTGCATAGTTGTGGCATTTTAATTTTGTTATCGTGGGAACTTAGTACTTGCAATGACCTTTCTCTGGTGAATCCATATGCAAATGTGTTATTTAAGGCACTGTTTGTCTATTTTTTTGAATATCAGCATTTGGTAAATGAAGCTCAACTTAAGGCTGGTGAGAAACGACCTTTCTTCTGGCTGTTTGCAAATGTTGTGGCTCTGGACAAACATGTGAATAAGGGGCCATCAGCCATATTCTGCATGCAACCCCTTTGATGATTGACGATAAAAATGTGTCACCTGCAAGCAGAGCTCGTTACTTCTGTCTAAATCATCTTCCTGGTATGGACAGGCCACTGTTTCCCACAGCAAGTACGAATTTTGAAATACAAGATTGTCTTGAGTATGGTAGGAAACCAAAGTTTATTTAATTCTGTACTATCTATCACCACAAAAAATGAACTTCTTGAAGCAACAAAAATGCCAGCAATTTCATGTGCTTATGGATGACAAGGACGTCATGTCCTTTGGTGCACAGAGATGGAGACAATTTTTGCCCTCCCTGTACACTACCCAGATGTCTCAAACATCACCAGAAACACAAAACAGCCACTCTTGTGAAGTTCCTGGAGTGTTCCGGTAGCCATCTCTTAGCGCTCCTAAAGGAATACTTTATCAGTGTTTTTGTATACACCCGACAACAGCTTCGGAGACTGTGGTGACGCACATGTTATTTACTGTTGTTCCAGCTGTGGCAATATCAATTGGCATGAAAAAGTTAAGATTTGTGGGTTGGGGAGCCTATAGCTGTTAAGGTAGGACGTGTGTTTGAGGAGCTCCAGGTCTTACAAGTTACTTTGGAGTTAGTTTTCAACCTTAATTTAATTTTCTTTTTGGGATTCATAGTCACACTTTCTGGGGCTATCCAAGAGGAGCCTGGTAAAAGCAGTAGTAGTCACCCCTTATATCAACGGGTACCGAGACCTGTTTTTTGCCTTTCCAATATTGCGCCGTACCCCAAACTAATCCTGAATGAAAAAAAAAATTAAAATTTGAACTAGTGACGCACATTTTATGCACGCTGTGGCAATTGCAATTTGCAATAAAAATAATCTGCTAACAACAACCACTACCTACGACCACACCTGACTCCTGAAGTCATGCTTCAGTTATTAAGTCAAGTTAAATAGATTTTTTTTTTTTATGCTCAGCAGAGGCTCCAGGACCCTTGACAAAACCAGCAGCAGGAAAGAGGACATATGGCATCCTTTTGAAAAAATGATTATAGGAAAGGCATTGATTTCAGAAACACAGAGATCATTAGTTACAAACGGTAAATAGAAAAAAAAATTGATTAGACACCCAGTACACTTATTTTTCATTAGGCCTTTTTAATAAGATTAAGAGGCTCCCGGAGCCTCAACAGAAACAACAGCATTAAAAAGTACATATGGCATCCTTGTGAATAATAGATTACAGGAAAGGCATTGATTTTAGAAACCCGTGGATAATTTTTTGCAACCATGAAATCTAAAAAAACATAGATTAGACACCCAGTACTCTTCTTTATCCTTAGGCCTTTTAAGCATAGGCTCCAGGACCCTCAACAAAACCAGCAGCAGGAAAGAGGACATATGGCATACTTTTGTAAATTAGATTACAGGAAAGACATTGATTTTAGAAACACAGAGATCAGTTAAATGAGCCGGGAAATAGAAAAAAAACATGGATTGGACACCCAGTACACTTCTTTATCCTTAGTCCTTTTTATAAGAGTGTCCCGGAGCCTCAACAGAAAGAACAGCATGAAATAGGACATATGGCATCCTTTTGAAAAATAGATTACAGGAAAGGCATTGATTTTTGAAAGACAGAAAAAATTTGTTACAACCGTGAAATCTAAAAAAACATTGAATAGACACCCAGTACACTTCTTTATCCTTAGGCCTTTTTAGCAGAGGCTCCAGGACACTCAACAAAACCAGCAGTAGGAAAGAGCACATATGGCATCCTTTGTGAAAAAAAGATTATAGGAAAGGCATTGATTTTAGAAACCCCGGGATAATTTGTTGCAACCGTGAATTTTAATTAAAAAAAATGATTGGATGGACACCCAGTACAATTCTTTATCCATAAGGCCTTTTTTTAAGAGGGTCCAGGACCCTCAAACAAAAAACCAGCAGGAAAGAGGACATATGGCATACTTTTGAACAATAGAGTACAGGAAAGGCATAGATTTTAGAAACCCATAGAAATTTTTTTTAAAATGTAAATTTGAATAAAAAAAATGATTCGATGGACAGCCAGTACACCTCTTTCTCCTTAGGCCTTTTTATAAGAGGGTCCTGGACCCTCAAAAAAAACACCAGCAGGAAAGAGGGCGTATGGCATCCTTTTGAACAATAGAGTACAGGTACAGCATTGATTTTACAAACCCAGAGATCATTTTGTTCAATTGTTAAATTGAAAAATAAAAATGAGTGGCCAACCAGTACACCTCTTTCTCCTTAGGCCTTTTTATAAGAGGGTCCTGGACACTCAAAAAAAAACACCAGCAGGAAAGAGGACGTATGGCATCCTTTTGAACAATAGAGTACAGGTACGGCATTGATTTTACAAAACCAGAGATAATTTTGGTCAAATGAGAAATAGAAAATAAAAATGAGTGGACACCCAGTACACCTCTTTCACCTTAGGCCTTTTTATAAGAGTGTCCAGGACCCTCAAACAAAATACCAGCAGGAAAGAGAACATATGGCATACTTTGGAACAATAGAGTACTGGTACGGCATTGATTTGTGAAACCCACAGATAATTGTTTGTAAAAGTGAAATAGCACCAAAAACCATGCTTGGACTCCCACTCCAGGTCGTTCTCCTTCAGCTTTTTTATAAGAGGGTCCAGCACCCTCAACAGAAACAACTGCAGGAAACACCACCACATATGCCATCCTTTTGCACAAGCGAGTACAGGTATGGCATCCATTTTAGAAACCCAAAGATAATTGAGAGGAACCAGGAAAATTTTTCTAAAAACTGGATGGGGCACCCATTACTACAGGTCGTTCTCCTTCAGCCTTTTTATATCATGGGCCACGACCCGCAACAGGCAAAACAGCATGAAACACAACATATGCCACCTTTTTGCACAATAGAGTACAGGTATGTCATAGATGGAACACAGAGATAATTTAGAGCAACCAAGAGACAGATAAAGATGCTTGGTCGGTCCTACTCTTTCAAATTTGTTGCATTTTGCGTTCAATTGAATGGTACACCGGATATGAGTGGTGTGTAAAGTTGTACAATTCATAACAGTTTAATCACTAGTGTTATGTGCATTATTTTTTTTATTTGAGTTTTGTACCCACAGAGATGCAGCAGAGGCCAGAAAAATTAGGAATGTACAAATGACTGAAAAATTGGGGTATTGTTGGAGCAACTGCTGTAGCAGCGGCCAGAAAAATCGATGTTTGTAAAACATTTATAAAGTGCCCTAAAAGCTTGTGGCTTGAACACAAGTTGTTGGCGGATAAGTCAAGCAAGTCCTCCGTCTTTATAACCAAAAAAAAAAGGCCAGCCTGTGTACCAGTTGTAGCCCAAGGCAGCACATATCATCATCAGTAGTTTTTTATTCAAATGTATCGCCCAATGTCAGTCCCTTCGGGATCCAGCCCTCATTCATTTTTCTAAAAGTGAGATAGTCAAAGCTTTTTTGACCTAGGCAACTTCTCTTCTCAGTGACAAAACCTCCTGCTGCACTAAAAGTCCTTTCGGACAGGACACTTGAAGCGGGGCAGGCCAGAAGTTCCATTGCAAATTGGGATAGCTCAGGCCACAAGTCCAGCCTGCACACCCAGTAGTCAAGGGGTCCATCGCTCCTGAGAGTGTCGAGATCCGCAGTTAAAGCTAGGTAGTCTGCTACCTGTCGGTTGAGTCTTTCTCTAAGGCTGGATCCCGAAAGGCTCTGATGTTGCATGGGAGTTAAAAAGGTACGCATGTCCTCCATCAACAAGACGTCAGGAAAGCGCCCGGTCCTTGCCGCCGTGGTCGTGGGAGGAGGAGGATTAATTTCATCTCTTCCCCTGTTACATTCCCGTGGTGCTGTGACATCACCCTTATACGCTGTGTAAAGCATAGTTTTTAATTTATTATGAAAATGCTCCATCCTTTCCGACTTGCGGGAATTTGGTAACATTTCAGGCACTTTATGCTTATACCGGGGGTCGAGGAGCGTGGACACCCAGTACAGGTCGTTCTCCTTCAGCTTTTTTATACGAGGGTCCCTCAACAGGCACGACAGCATGAAAGAACCCATTTGAACAAGGTTGGATGCTGAGCTAATCATGTCGCGTTCCTCCTCCTCACTGATCTCACTGATGGTATCTTCTTCCCCCCAGCCACGTACAACACCACGGGTACCAGAGAGGTGACAACAACGAGCACCCTGGGATGACTGTTGTGCTCGGTCTTCCTCCTCCTCATCCTCCCCAAAGCCACATTCCTCCTCTGACTCCTCTTCCTCACAATCCTCTTCCTGCGTTGCCGCAGGTCCAGCAAGCAATGCTGATTCGGCTGTTTGCGGGGGTGATGGACACCACAACTCTCCCGCTTCCTCTTCACGCTCATCTACTGCCTGATCCAGCACTCTTCGCAGGGCACGCTCCAGGAAGAAAACAAATGGTATGATGTTGCTGATGGTGCCTTCTGTGCGACTGACAAGGTTTGTCACCTCCTCAAAAGGACGCATGAGCCTACAGGCATTGCGCATGAGCATCCAGTAATTTGGCAAAAATATCCCCAGCTCCCCAGAGGCTGGCCTAGCACCCCGGTCATACAAATACTCATTAACAGCTTTTTCTTGTTGGAGCAGGCAGTCAAACATTAGGAGTGTTGAATTCCACCGTGTTGGGCTGTCGCAAATCAAGCGCCTCACTGGCAGGTTGTTTCAACGCTGGATATCAGACAAGTGCGCCATGGCCGTGTAGGAATGCCTGAAATGGCCACACACCTTCCTGGCCTGCTTCAGGACGTCCTGTAAGCCTGGGTACTTATGGACAAATCGTTGTACAATCAGATTACACACATGTGCCATGCACGGCACATGTGTCAACTTGCCCAATTTCAATGCCGCCACCAAATTACTTCCATTGTCAGAAACAACCTTGCCAATCTCCAGTTGGTGCGGAGTCAGCCACTGATCCACCTGTGCGTTCAGGGCGGTCAGGAGTGCTGGTGCGGTGTGACTCTCCGCTTTCAGGCAAGTCAACCCCAAGACGGCGTGACACTGCCGTACCCGGGATGTAGCATAGTACCTGGGGAGCTGGGGGGGTGCCATAGATGTGGAGCAAGACGCAGAAGTTGAAGAGGACTCAGCCGAGGAAGAGGTTATGGAAGAGGATGGAGTAGGAGGAGTAGAGGAGGTATCAGCAGGCCTGCCTGCAAGTCGTGGCGGTGTCACCAACTCTTCTGCAGAGCCACGCATTCCATGCTTGTCAGAAGTCAGCAGGTTTACCCAATGCGCAGTGTAGGTGATATACCTGCCCTGACCATGCTTTGCAGACCAGCTATCCGTGGTCATATGGACCCTTGCCCCAAGGCTGTGTGCCATAACTTCCTTTCTCACAACAGAGTACAGGTTTGGGATTGCCTTTTGTGAAAATAAATGTCTGCCAGGTACCTTCCACTGCGGTGTCCCAATAGATACAAATTTTTTGAAAGCATCAGACTCCACCAGCTTGTATGGTAAAAGCTGGCGGGCTAAGAGTTCAGACAAGCCAGCTGTCAGACGCCGGGCAAGGGGGTGACTTTGAGAAATTGGCTTCTTACGCTCAAACATGTCCTTGACAGACACCTGACTGTGGGCAGATGACCAGGAACTGCTACGTAAGAGAGACTGAGTGGAGGATGGTTGAGAGGGGGCAAGGAGGACAGCACTGGTTGACGTGGCTGAAGATGCTGGAGCAGGAGGAGGAGGGCGGCTTTCACTTTGTGTGCTGCTTCTACTCATGTGTTCTTCCCATTGGCCTTTGTGATGGGAGACCATGTGCCTTCACAAAGCAGTTGTACCTGGGTGGCTTTTGGACTTCCCACAACTCAGTTTCTTTTGGCACAGGTTGCAAATGGCATCGCTGTTGTCAGAGGCAGACACACAAAAAAAATGCCACACTGCTGAGCTCTGCGATGATGGCATTCTGGTGGTGACAACAGCATGCGTTGATGGGCGTCGGCGGGCTGTCTGGCTGACCCCTGGTGACGATGCATGCTGTCTGACTGTGCCACTAGCTCCTTGAGACGACCTCCCCATGCTTCCAAATCGTCTCCTCCTCCTCCTCCTCTCTGTCTCCCCATCTGAACTTTCCTCCTCTTCTTCTTCTCTTCTAGCAGGCACCCACGTGACATCCACCGACACATCATCATCAACCGCTTCATTTGTATCTGAAACATCAAGAAAGGAAGCAGCAGCGGGTACAACATCATCATCATCATCATCACACCGTACCTCCATGTCGGTAATGCTGCCTGACTGAGACTGATCACTATTATCTACATCCTCTGTCAATGATGGTTGTGCATCACTCATTTCTTCAAAATGATGTGTCAATAACTCCTGTGACAGATCAAGTGAAGCGGCTGTGGTGCTAGTGTTGGTGGTGGCGACAGGCGGCGGAGTGGCACTGGTCACTTGAGACCTGCCCAAAGCACAGCTGGACTTAGATGGTGCGTCAAGGTTAGGAGGACTAGCAGCGGAAGCTGAAGAAGATTGGGTTTCCTGTGTTAGCCATTCAACTAGGTCCTCCTCAGAAGTTTTTGCATCCCCCCTGGCACCCGGCATCTGAACAATGTGCATATTTGTAGGGTCTAAAGGAATCACAGCACCACGACCACGACCACGGAACCTGCGGGGTGGCCTGCCTCTGCCTGTCATTTTGTTTTAAATGGACACTAACAATACTATTACACCAATTGAGTGGTGGCACTGTGAAAGTGGGCACAGTATACGCTGTGAGACAGACAACAACAAAAAAGACAGATGTTTTAAAAATCACAAATTGTTAATTTTTTGAAATATTACTAGTACTGTGGCAACAAATATGATTGTTTGGCACTATTTGGCAAATGAGCCTGTCTGGCACACACGCTGGGAGAAAGGAAACTGCAATTCAATGGCACTAGGAGACTGAAGAATCACAGTCAAAACAGTTATGATTAACAAAAATTCCAATCCTGTTACAATAAATATGAGTGGTGGCACTAATTGGCTAGTTGGGACTGGCACACAGGCAGGCAGGCAGGAGGAAAATGCAATTCAAGGGCACTAGTAGACTGCAGATTGACAGTCAAAACAGTGTTGATTGACAAATTTTGCAATACTGTTAAAAGAAATATGATTGCTAGCACTAATTGGATAGTTGGGCCTGACACACAGGCTGGCAGGCAGTAGAAAAGTGCAATTCAATGGCACAAGCAAAATGAGGATTAAGATCAACAATCAAGATTTTTTTTATTTTAATTAGTAACTATGCTGTGACAACAATTAGGATTGGTGTAAATAGTTGGCAAGACGGCCTGGCACAAAAGGATGGCAGGCAGGAGGGAGATGCAATTCAAGGACACTAGGAGACTGATTAATGACAGTCAAAACAGTGATGATTGACAATTTTTGCAATACTGTTAAAAGAAATATGATTGCTGACAACAATTGGCTAGGTGGGCCTGGCTCACAGCAGGCTGCAAGGCAGGAGGAAAGTGCTATTCAATGGCACCAGCAAACTGAGGTTTTAAATCACAGCAACTATTACCAAAAATTTAAATTTTTAATTATTAGAATATTGTCACAACAAATATGATTGGTGTAAATATTTTTTAAGTAGGCCTGGCACACAGGCTTGGAAGGCTGTAGAAAAGTGCTATTCTAGGGCACGAGCAAACTGAGGATTAAGATCATCAACAATAAAGATTTTTTTTAATTGTAATTAGTAACTATACTGTGACAAAAAATTAGGATTGGTGTAAATAGTTGGCAAGACGGCCTGGCACAAAAGGATGGCAGGCAGGAGGGAGATGCAATTCAAGGACACTAGGAGACTGATTACTGACAGTCTAAACAGTGATGATTGACAATTTTTGCAATACTGTTAACAGAAATATGATTGCTGACAACAATTGGCTAGGTGTGGGCCTGGCTCACAGCAGGCTGCAAGGCAGGAGGAAAGTGCTATTCAATGTCACCAGCAAACTGACGATTCAAATCACAGCAACTATTACCAAAAATTTTAATTTTTAATTATTAGAATACTGTCACAACAAATATGATTGGTGTAAATATTTTTTAAGTAGGCCTGGCACACAGGCTTGGAAGGCTGTAGAAAAGTGCAATTCAAAGGCACGAGCAAACTGAGGGTTAAGATCATCAACAATAAAGATTTTTTTAATTGTAATTAGTAACTATACTGTGACAAAAAATTTGGATTGGTGTAAATAGTTGGCAAGACGGCCTGGCACAAAAGGATGGCAGGCAGGAGGGAGATGCAATTCAAGGACACTAGGAGACTGATTACTGACAGTCTAAACAGTGATGATTGACAATTTTTGCAATACTGTTAACAGAAATATGATTGCTGACAACAATTGGCTAGGTGGGCCTGGCTCACAGCAGGCTGCAAGGCAGGAGGAAAGTGCTATTCAATGGCACCAGCAAACTGATGATTCAAATCATAGCAACTATTACCAAAAATTTTAATTTTTAATTATTAGAATACTGTCACAACAAATATGATTGGTGTAAATATTTTTAAGTAGGCCTGGCACACAGGCTTGGAAGGCTGTAGAAAAGTGCAATTCAAAGGCACGAGCAAACTGAGGGTTAAGATCATCAACAATAAATATTTTTTTAATTGTAATTAGTAACTATACTGTGACAAAAAATTTGGATTGGTGTAAATAGTTGGCAAGACGGCCTGGCACAAAAGGATGGCAGGCAGGAGGGAGATGCAATTCAAGGACACTAGGAAACTTATTACTGACAGTCTAAACAGTGATGATTGACAATTTTTGCAATACTGTTAACAGAAATATGATTGCTGACAACAATTGGCTAGGTGGGCCTGGCTCACAGCAGGCTGAAAGGCAGGAGGAAAGTGCTATTCAATGGCACCAGCAAACAGATGATTCAAATCACAGCAACTATTACCAAAAATTTAAATTTTTAATTATTAGAATACTGTCACAACAAATATGATTGGTGTAAATATTTTTTAAGTAGGCCTGGCACACAGGCTTGGAAGGCTGTAGAAAAGTGCAATTCAAAGGCACAAGCAAACTGAGGGTTAAGATCATCAACAATAAAGATTTTTTTAATTGTAATTAGTAACTATACTGTGACAAAAAATTTGGATTGGTGTAAATAGTTGGCAAGATGGCCTGGCACAAAAGGATGGCAGGCAGGAGGGAGATGCAAATCAAGGACACTAGGAGACTGATTACTGACAGTCTAAACAGTGATGATTGACAATTTTTGCAATACTGTTAACAGAAATATGATTGCTGACAACAATTGGCTAGGTGGGGGCCTGGCTCACAGCAGGCTGCAAGGCAGGAGGAAAGTGCTATTTAATGGCACCAGCAAACTGAGGATTCAAATCACAGCAACTATTACCAAAAAATTTAAATTTTAATTATTAGAATACTGTCACAACAAATATGATTGGTGTAAATATTTTTTAAGTAGGCCTGGCAAACAGGCTTGGAAGGCTGTAGAAAAGTGAAATTCAAAAGCACGAGCAAACTGAGGATTAAGATCATCAACAATAAAGATTTTTTTAATTTTAATTAGTAACTATACTGTGACAAAAAATTTGGATTGGTGTAAATAGTTGGCAAGACGGCCTGGCACAAAAGGATGGCAGGCAGGAGGGAGATGCAATTCAAGGAATCTAGGAGACTGATTACTGACAGTCTAAACAGTGATGATTGACAATTTTTGCAATACTGTTAACAGAAATATGATTGCTGACAACAATTGGCTAGGTGGGCCTGGCTCACAGCAGGCTGCAAGGCAGGAGGAAAGTGCTATTCAATGGCACCAGCAAACTGAGGATTCAAATCACAACAACTATTACCAAAAATTTTAATTTTTAATTATTAGAATACTGTCACAACAAATATGATTGATGTACATATTTTTTAAGTAGGCCTGGCACACAGGCTTGGAAGGCTGTAGAAAAGTGCAATTCAAAGGCACGAGCAAACTGAGGGTTAGATCATCAACAATAAAGATTTTTTTAATTTTAATTAGTAACTATACTGTGACAAAAAATTTGGATTGGTGTAAATAGTTGGCAAGACGGCCTGGCACAAAAGGATGGCAGGCAGGAGGGAGATGCAATTCAAGGAAACTAGGAGACTGATTACTGACAGTCTAAACAGTGATGATTGACAATTTTTGCAATACTGTTAACAGAAATATGATTGCTGACAACAATTGGCTAGGTGGGCCTGGCTCACAGCAGGCTGCAAGGCAGGAGGAAAGTGCTATTCAATGGCACCAGCAAACTGACAATTCAAATCACAGCAACTATTACCAAAAATTTTAATTTTTAATTATTAGAATATTGTCACAACAAATATGATTGGTGTAAATATTTTTTAAGTAGGCCTGGCACACAGGCTTGGAAGGCTGTAGAAAAGTGCAATTCAAAGGCACGAGCAAACTGAGGGTTAAGATCATCAACAATAAAGATTTTTTTTAATTTTAATTAGTAACTATACTGTGACAAAAAATTTGGATTGGTGTAAATAGTTGGCAAGACGGCCTGGCACAAAAGGATGGCAGGCAGGAGGGAGATGCAATTCAAGGAAACTAGGAGACTGATTACTGACAGTCTAAACAGTTATGATTGACAATTTTTGCAATACTGTTAACAGAAATATGATTGCTGACAACAATTGGCTAGGTGGGCCTGGCTCAAAGCAGGCTGCAAGGCAGGAGGAAAGTGCTATTCAATGGCACCAGCAAACTGACAATTCAAATCACAGCAACTATTAAAAAAATTTTTAATTTTTAATTATTAGAATACTGTCACAACAAATATGATTGGTGTAAATATTTTTTAAGTAGGCCTGGCACACAGGCTTGGAAGGCTGTAGAAAAGTGCAATTCAAAGGCACGAGCAAACTGAGGGTTAAGATCATCAACAATAAAGATTTTTTAATTTTAATTAGTAACTATACTGTGACAAAAAATTAGGATTGGTGTATATAGTTGGCAAGACGGCCTGGCACAAAAGGATGGCAGGCAGGAGGGAGATGCAATTCAAGGACACTAGGAGACTGATTACTGACAGTCTAAACAGTGATGATTGACAATTTTTGCAATACTGTTAACAGAAATATGATTGCTGACAACAATTGGCTAGGTGGGCCTGGCTCACAGCAGGCTGCAAGGCAGGAGGAAAGTGCTATTCAATGGCACCAGCAAACTGAGGATTCAAATCACAGCAACTATTACCAAAAATTTTAATTTTTAATTATTAGAATACTGTCACAACAAATATGATTGATGTACATATTTTTTAAGTAGGCCTGGCACACAGGCTTGGAAGGCTGTAGAAAAGTGCATTTCAAAGGCACGAGCAAACTGAGGGTTAAGATCATCAACAATAAAGATTTTTTTAATTTTAATTAGTAACTATACTGTGACAAAAAATTTGGATTGGTGTAAATAGTTGGCAAGACAGCCTGGCACAAAAGGATGGCAGGCAGGAGGGAGATGCAATTCAAGGAAACTAGGAGACTGATTACTGACAGTCTAAACAGTGATGATTGACAATTTTTGAAATACTGTTAACAGAAATATGATTGCTGACAACAATTGGCTAGGTGGGCCTGGCTCACAGCAGGCTGCAAGGCAGGAGGAAAGTGCTATTCAATGGCACCAGCAAACTGACAATTCAAATCACAGCAACTATTACCAAAAATTTTAATTTTTAATTATTAGAATACTGTCACAACAAATATGATTGGCGTAAATATTTTTTAAGTAGGCCTGGCACACAGGCTTGGAAGGCTGTAGAAAAGTGCAATTCAAAGGCACGAGCAAACTGAGGGTTAAGATCATCAACAATAAAGATTTTTTTAATTGTAATTAGTAACTATACTGTGACAAAAAATTTGGATTGGTGTAAATAGTTGGCAAGACGGCCTGGCACAAAAGGATGGCAGGCAGGAGGGAGATGCAATTCAAGGAAACTAGGAGACTGATTACTGACAGTCTAAACAGTGATGATTGACAATTTTTGCAATACTGTTAACAGAAATATTTTTTAAGTAGGCCTGGCACACAGGCTTGGAAGGCTGTAGAAAAGTGCAATTCAAAGGCACGAGCAAACTGAGGGTTAAGATCATCAACAATAAAGATTTTTTTAATTTTAATTAGTAACTATACTGTGACAAAAAATTAGGATTGGTGTAAATAGTTGGCAAGACGGCCTGGCACAAAAGGATGGCAGGCAGGAGGGAGATGCAATTCAAGGACACTAGGAGACTGATTACTGACAGTCTAAACAGTGATGATTGACAATTTTTGCAATACTGTTAACAGAAATATGATTGCTGACAACAATTGGCTAGGTGGGCCTGGCTCACAGCAGGCTGCAAGGCAGGAGGAAAGTGCTATTCAATGTCACCAGCAAACTGACGATTCAAATCACAGCAACTATTACCAAAAATTTTAATTTTTAATTATTAGAATACTGTCACAACAAATATGATTGGTGTAAATATTTTTTAAGTAGGCCTGACACACAGGCTTGGAAGGCTGTAGAAAAGTGCAATTCAAAGGCACGAGCAAACTGAGGGTTAAGATCATCAACAATAAAGATTTTTTTTAATTGTAATTAGTAACTATACTGTGACAAAAAATTTGGATTGGTGTAAATAGTTGGCAAGACGGCCTGGCACAAAAGGATGGCAAAAAAGTGTGTAAACCCTTTGCGGTAGATTTAAGCAACTCTATAAAGTGTGGTTTCCCAAAACCCACACTAAAAAATATTAAGTATACACAATTAGAGTGCGCTAAAACAGCTCTACCTATAAAGTTAATAGCACTATATAGAATATAAATAGAAGTATGCTATAAAATGTGTTATATTTCAAACAATACAAAATATACAATGTTAACAAATTTAGTAGATCTATAATTAAATTTTATTATTTATTACACAAAATTAAACAATTGTATATAAGGTGCACCTTATTCAATATATATTACAATCAAATATTTAAAATCGCTAAGAAATCTCAATGACCAAAGATATCTCCCCAATACTTCTTACTCAGTATTTGATAAAATGGCTTTGTTGCAAAAAGATATATGCTGGCTTTGTTGCAAATATTTATACTGAGAGGTGTAACAAAATTCGTTGTCAACAAAAGTGTCCTCTGATACAATATATCATTTAGACCGTTAGATGACTTTCCAGTAGAAACAATGCCATAGGGAATGAACTATTATTAAAAGCAGTTTGTTATTTTTGGGGTACCCCTTATTGGAGACAATTACTATTTAGAGTCAATTGTTAGGTGGCGGTGTATCCTCTATTTGCATAGATATATATAAGCAGTTTTTGTTTTTTGAATCCCAAGTTGGAAGTTTTAACAGCACTCACCAGAATCCGAAAGGCTTGAGATAGTGTTACCTTTCCCCGGATCAGCTTTTTTTCTTTGCGGCGTCTGTCTGGCGTTTCAAGGAGAACCGTTACTTTAGTCCTAGCATGTATATCCTCACGTGACCTTTTTGCCGCACCAATAGCCTTACCAGGTTGCCGGTGTAAGTGGTTTCAAAAAACTTCCATATATTTCCATATATTTCTTATTCGTAATAATACAAATGCTACCAGGAGCACAAGTAATTTGTTAGCACAGTGTCCGCTTATTCTTATTGTAGAGTTCCGTTCCCCACAGAGAATGCAGTACACAGGAGTAAGCAGGAGAAAGTTCCGTTACCGAAGCTGGCCAGCCCAACGGATCTTGTCCAAGATCCGTTGGGCTGGCCAGCTTCGGTAACGGAACTTTCTCCTGCTTACTCCTGTGTACTGCATTCTCTGTGGGGAACGGAACTCTACAATAAGAATAAGCGGAGACTGTGCTAACAAATTACTTGTGCTCCTGGTAGCATTTGTATTATTACGAATAAGAAATATATGGAAATATATGGAAGTTTTTTGAAACCACTTACACCGGCAACCTGGTAAGGCTATTGGTGCGGCAAAAAGGTCACGTGAGGATATACACGCTAGGACTAAAGTAACGGTTCTTCTTGAAACGCCAGACAGACGCCGCAAAGAAAAAAAGCTGATCCGGGGAAAGGTAACACTATCTCAAGCCTTTCGGATTCTGGTGAGTGCTGTTAAAACTTCCAACTTGGGATTCAAAAAACAAAAACTGCTTATATATATCTATGCAAATAGAGGATACACCGCCACCTAACAATTGACTCTAAATAGTAATTGTCTCCAATAAGGGGTACCCCAAAAATAACAAACTGCTTTTAATAATAGTTCATTCCCTATGGCATTGTTTCTACTGGAAAGTCATCTAACGGTCTAAATGATATATTGTATCAGAGGACACTTTTGTTGACAACGAATTTTGTTACACCTCTCAGTATAAATATTTGCAACAAAGCCAGCATATATCTTTTTGCAACAAAGCCATTTTATCAAATACTGAGTAAGAAGTATTGGGGAGATATCTTTGGTCATTGAGATTTCTTAGCGATTTTAAATATTTGATTGTAATATATATTGAATAAGGTGCACCTTATATACAATTGTTTAATTTTGTGTAATAAATAATAAAATTTAATTATAGATCTACTAAATTTGTTAACATTTTATATTTTGTATTGTTTGAAATATAACACATTTTATAGCATACTTCTATTTATATTCTATATAGTGCTATTAACTTTATAGGTAGAGCTGTTTTAGCGCACTCTAATTGTGTATACAAAAGGATGGCAGGCAGGAGGGAGATGCAATTCAAGGACACTAGGAAACTTATTACTGACAGTCTAAACAGTGATGATTGACAATTTTTGCAATACTGTTAACAGAAATATGATTGCTGACAACAATTGGCTAGGTGGGCCTGGCTCACAGCAGGCTGCAAGGCAGGAGGATAGTGCTATTCAATGGCACCAGCAAACTGACGATTCAAATCACAGCAACTATTACCAAAATTTTTAATTTTTAATTATTAGAATACTGTCACAACAAATATGATTGGTGTAAATATTTTTTAAGTAGGCCTGGCACACAGGCTTGGAAGGCTGTAGAAAAGTGCAATTCAAAGGCACGAGCAAACTGAGGATTAAGATCATCAACAATAAAGATTTTTTTAATTGTAATTAGTAACTATACTGTGACAAAAAATTTGGATTGGTGTAAATAGTTGGCAAGATGGCCTGGCACAAAAGGATGGCAGGCAGGAGGGAGATGCAATTCAAGGACACTAGGAGACTGATTACTGACAGTCTAAATAGTGATGATTGACAATTTTTGCAATACTGTTAACAGAAATATGATTGCTGACAACAATTGGCTAGGTGGGGGCCTGGCTCACAGCAGGCTGCAAGGCAGGAGGAAAGTGCTATTCAATGGCACCAGCAAACTGACGATTCAAATCACAGCAACTATTACCAAAATTTTTAATTTTTAATTATTAGAATATTGTCACAACAAATATGATTGGTGTAAATATTTTTTAAGTAGGCCTGGCACACAGGCTTGGAAGGCTGTAGAAAAGTGCAATTCAAAGGCACGAGCAAATTGAGGGTTAAGATCATCAACAATAAAGATTTTTTTTAATTTTAATTAGTAACTATACTGTGACAAAAAAATTGGATTGGTGTAAATAGTTGGCAAGACGGCCTGGCACAAAAGGATGGCAGGCAGGAGGGAGATGCAATTCAAGGAAACTAGGAGACTGATTACTGACAGTCTAAACAGTTATGATTGACAATTTTTGCAATACTGTTAACAGAAATATGATTGCTGACAACAATTGGCTAGGTGGGCCTGGCTCACAGCAGGCTGCAAGGCAGGAGGAAAGTGCTATTCAATGGCACCAGCAAACTGATGATTCAAATCACAGCAACTATTACCAAAAATTTTAATTTTTAATTATTAGAATACTGTCACAACAAATATGATTGGTGTAAATATTTTTTAAGTAGGCCTGGCACACAGGCTTGGAAGGCTGTAGAAAAGTGCAATTCAAAGGCACGAGCAAACTGAGGGTTAAGATCATCAACAATAAAGATTTTTTTTATTGTAATTAGTAACTATACTGTGACAAAAAATTAGGATTGGTGTAAATAGTTGGCAAGACGGCCTGGCACAAAAGGATGGCAGGCAGGAGGGAGATGCAATTCAAGGACACTAGGAAACTTATTACTGACAGTCTAAACAGTGATGATTGACAATTTTTGCAATACTGTTAACAGAAATATGATTGCTGACAACAATTGGCTAGGTGGGCCTGGCTCACAGCAGGCTGCAAGGCAGGAGGAAAGTGCTATTTAATGGCACCAGCAAACTGAGGATTCAAATCACAGCAACTATTACCAAAAATTTTATTTTTTAATTATTAGAATACTGTCACAACCAATATGATTGGTGTAAATATTTTTTAAGTAGGCCTGGCAAACAGGCTTGGAAGGCTGTAGAAAAGTGAAATTCAAAAGCACGAGCAAACTGAGGATTAAGATCATCAACAATAAAGATTTTTTTAATTTTAATTAGTAACTATACTGTGACAAAAAATTTGGATTGGTGTAAATAGTTGGCAAGACGGCCTGGCACAAAAGGATGGCAGGCAGGAGGGAGATGCAATTCAAGGAAACTAGGAGACTGATTACTGACAGTCTAAACAGTGATGATTGACAATTTTTGCAATACTGTTAACAGAAATATGATTGCTGACAACAATTGGCTAGGTGGGCCTGGCTCACAGCAGGCTGCAAGGCAGGAGGAAAGTGCTATTCAATGGCACCAGCAAACTGAGGATTCAAATCACAGCAACTATTACCAAAAATTTTAATTTTTATTTATTAGAATACTGTCACAACAAATATGATTGATGTACATATTTTTTAAGTAGGCCTGGCACACAGGCTTGGAAGGCTGTAGAAAAGTGCAATTCAAAGGCACGAGCAAACTGAGGGTTAAGATCATCAACAATAAAGATTTTTTTAATTTTAATTAGTAACTATACTGTGACAAAAAATTTGGATTGGTGTAAATAGTTGGCAAGACAGCCTGGCACAAAAGGATGGCAGGCAGGAGGGAGATGCAATTCAAGGAAACTAGGAGACTGATTACTGACAGTCTAAACAGTGATGATTGACAATTTTTGAAATACTGTTAACAGAAATATGATTGCTGACAACAATTGGCTAGGTTGGCCTGGCTCACAGCAGGCTGCAAGGCAGGAGGAAAGTGCTATTCAATGGCACCAGCAAACTGACGATTCAAATCACAGCAACTATTACCAAAAATTTTAATTTTTAATTATTAGAATATTGTCACAACAAATATGATTGGTGTAAATATTTTTTAAGTAGGCCTGGCACACAGGCTTGGAAGGCTGTAGAAAAGTGCAATTCAAAGGCACGAGCAAACTGAGGGTTAAGATCATCAACAATAAAGATTTTTTTTAATTTTAATTAGTAACTATACTGTGACAAAAAATTTGGATTGTTGTAAATAGTTGGCAAGACGGCCTGGCACAAAAGGATGGCAGGCAGGAGGGAGATGCAATTCAAGGAAACTAGGAGACTGATTACTGACAGTCTAAACAGTTATGATTGACAATTTTTGCAATACTGTTAACAGAAATATGATTGCTGACAACAATTGGCTAGGTGGGCCTGGCTCACAGCAGGCTGCAAGGCAGGAGGAAAGTGCTATTCAATGGCACCAGCAAACTGACGATTCAAATCACAGCAACTTTTACCAAAAATTTTAATTTTTAATTATTAGAATACTGTCACAACAAATATGATTGGTGTAAATATTTTTTAAGTAGGCCTGGCACACAGGCTTGGAAGGCTGTAGAAAAGTGCAATTCAAAGGCACGAGCAAACTGAGGGTTAAGATCATCAACAATAAAGATTTTTTAAATTTTAATTAGTAACTATACTGTGACAAAAAATTAGGATTGGTGTAAATAGTTGGCAAGACGGCCTGGAACAAAAGGATGGCAGGCAGGAGGGAGATGCAATTCAAGGACACTAGGAGACTGATTACTGACAGTCTAAACAGTGATGATTGACAATTTTTGCAATACTGTTAACAGAAATATGATTGCTGACAACAATTGGCTAGGTGGGCTGGCTCACAGCAGGCTGCAAGGCAGGAGGAAAGTGCTATTCAATGTCACCAGCAAACTGACGATTCAAATCACAGCAACTATTACCAAAAATTTTAATTTTTAATTATTAGAATACTGTCACAACAAATATGATTGGTGTAAATATTTTTTAAGTAGGCCTGGCACACAGGCTTGGAAGGCTGTAGAAAAGTGCAATTCAAAGGAACGAGCAAACTGAGGGTTAAGATCATCAACAATAAAGATTTTTTTAATTTTAATTAGTAACTATACTGTGACAAAAAATTAGGATTGGTGTAAATAGTTGGCAAGACCGCCTGGCAAAAATGGATGGCAGGCAGGAGGGAGATGCAATTCAAGGAAACTAGGAGACTGATTACTGACAGTCTAAACAGTGATGATTGACAATTTTTGCAATACTGTTAACAGAAATATGATTGCTGACAACAATTGGCTAGGTGGGCCTGGCTCACAGCAGGCTGCAAGGCAGGAGGAAAGTGCTATTCAATGTCACCAGCAAACTGACGATTCAAATCACAGCAACTATTACCAAAAATTTTAATTTTTAATTATTAGAATACTGTCACAACAAATCTGATTGGTGTAAATATTTTTTAAGTAGGCCTGGCACACAGGCTTGGAAGGCTGTAGAAAAGTGCAATTCAAAGGCACGAGCAAACTGAGGGTTAAGATCATCAACAATAAAGATTTTTTTAATTGTAATTAGTAACTATACTGTGACAAAAAATTTGGATTGGTGTAAATAGTTGGCAAGACGGCCTGGCACAAATGGATGGCAGGCAGGAGGGAGATGCAATTCAAGGACACTAGGAAACTTATTACTGACAGTCTAAACAGTGATGATTGACAATTTTTGCAATACTGTTAACAGAAATATGATTGCTGACAACAATTGGCTAGGTGGGCCTGGCTCACAGCAGGCTGCAAGGCAGGAGGAAAGTGCTATTCAATGGCACCAGCAAACTGACGATTCAAATCACAGCAACTTTTACCAAAAATTTTAATTTTTAATTATTAGAATACTGTCACAACAAATATGATTGGTGTAAATATTTTTTAAGTAGGCCTGGCACACAGGCTTGGAAGGCTGTAGAAAAGTGCAATTCAAAGGCACGAGCAAACTGAGGGTTAAGATCATCAACAATAAAGATTTTTTAAATTTTAATTAGTAACTATACTGTGACAAAAAATTAGGATTGGTGTAAATAGTTGGCAAGACGGCCTGGAACAAAAGGATGGCAGGCAGGAGGGAGATGCAATTCAAGGACACTAGGAGACTGATTACTGACAGTCTAAACAGTGATGATTGACAATTTTTGCAATACTGTTAACAGAAATATGATTTCTGACAACAATTGGCTAGGTGGGCTGGCTCACAGCAGGCTGCAAGGCAGGAGGAAAGTGGTATTCAATGTCACCAGCAAACTGACGATTCAAATCACAGCAACTATTACCAAAAATTTTAATTTTTAATTATTAGAATACTGTCACAACAAATATGATTGGTGTAAATATTTTTTAAATAGGCCTGGCACACAGGCTTGGAAGGCTGTAGAAAAGTGCAATTCAAAGGAACGAGCAAACTGAGGGTTAAGATCATCAACAATAAAGATTTTTTTAATTTTAATTAGTAACTATACTGTGACAAAAAATTAGGATTGGTGTAAATAGTTGGCAAGACGGCCTGGCACAAAAGGATGGCAGGCAGGAGGGAGATGCAATTCAAGGAAACTAGGAGACTGATTACTGACAGTCTAAACAGTGATGATTGACAATTTTTGCAATACTGTTAACAGAAATATGATTGCTGACAACAATTGGCTAGGTGGGCCTGGCTCACAGCAGGCTGCAAGGCAGGAGGAAAGTGCTATTCAATGTCACCAGCAAACTGACGATTCAAATCACAGCAACTATTACCAAAAATTTTAATTTTTAATTATTAGAATACTGTCACAACAAATCTGATTGGTGTAAATATTTTTTAAGTAGGCCTGGCACACAGGCTTGGAAGGCTGTAGAAAAGTGCAATTCAAAGGCACGAGCAAACTGAGGGCTAAGATCATCAACAATAAAGATTTTTTTAATTGTAATTAGTAACTATACTGTGACAAAAAATTTGGATTGGTGTAAATAGTTGGCAAGACGGCCTGGCACAAAAGGATGGCAGGCAGGAGGGAGATGCAATTCAAGGACACTAGGAAACTTATTACTGACAGTCTAAACAGTGATGATTGACAATTTTTGCAATACTGTTAACAGAAATATGATTGCTGACAACAATTGGCTAGGTGGGCCTGGCTCACAGCAGGCTGAAAGGCAGGAGGAAAGTGCTATTCAATGGCACCAGCAAACAGATGATTCAAATCACAGCAACTATTACCAAAAATTTTAATTTTTAATTATTAGAATACTGTCACAACAAATATGATTGGTGTAAATATTTTTTAAGTAGGCCTGGCACACAGGCTTGGAAGGCTGTAGAAAAGTGCAATTCAAAGGCACGAGCAAACTGAGGGTTAAGATCATCAACAATAAAGATTTTTTTAATTGTAATTAGTAACTATACTGTGACAAAAAATTTGGATTGGTGTAAATAGTTGGCAAGACGGCCTGGCACAAAAGGATGGTAGGCAGGAGGGAGATGCAATTCAAGGACACTAGGAGACTGATTACTGACAGTCTAAACAGTGATGATTGACAATTTTTGCAATACTGTTAACAGAAATATGATTGCTGACAACAATTGGCTAGGTGGGGGCCTGGCTCACAGCAGGCTGCAAGGCAGGAGGAAAGTGCTTTTTAATGGCACCAGCAAACTGAGGATTCAAATCACAGCAACTATTACCAAAAATTTTAATTTTTAATTATTAGAATACTGTCACAACAAATATGATTGGTGTAAATATTTTTTAATTAGGCCTGGCAAACAGGCTTGGAAGGCTGTAGAAAAGTGAAATTCAAAAGCACGAGGAAACTGAGGATTAAGATCATCAACAATAAAGATTTTTTTAATTTTAATTAGTAACTATACTGTGACAAAAAATTTGGATTGGTGTAAATAGTTGGCAAGACGGCCTGGCACAAAAGGATGGCAGGCAGGAGGGAGATGCAATTCAAGGAAACTAGGAGACTGATTACTGACAGTCTAAACAGTGATGATTGACAATTTTTGAAATACTGTTAACAGAAATATGATTGCTGACAACAATTGGCTAGGTGGGCCTGGCTCACAGCAGGCTGCAAGGCAGGAGGAAAGTGCTATTCAATGGCACCAGCAAACTGACGATTCAAATCACAGCAACTATTACCAAAATTTTTAATTTTTAATTATTAGAATATTGTCACAACAAATATGATTGGTGTAAATATTTTTTAAGTAGGCCTGGCACACAGGCTTGGAAGGCTGTAGAAAAGTGCAATTCAAAGGCACGAGCAAACTGAGGGTTAAGATCATCAACAATAAAGATTTTTTTAATTTTAATTAGTAACTATACTGTGACAAAAAATTAGGGCCTAGATTTGGAGTTCTGCCGCTCCGTAAACCGCCGCAACCTACGTTATCCCTATGTACCCCTAATCTGCTGCCCTAACATCGCCGACCCCTATATTATATTTATTAATCCCTAATCTGCCGCCCTCAACGTCGCCGACACCTGCCTACACTTATTAACCCCTAATCTGCCGAGCGGACCTGAGCGCTACTATAATAAAGTTATTAACCCCTAATCCGCCTCACTAACCCTATCATAAATAGTATTAACCCCTAATCTGCCCTCCCTAACATCGCCGACACCTACCTTCAATTATTAACCCCTAATCTTCCGATCGGAGCTCACCGCTATTCTAATAAATGGATTAACCCCTAAAGCTAAGTCTAACCCTAACACTAACACCCCCCTAAGTTAAATATAATTTTTATCTAACGAAATAAATTAACTCTTATTAAATAAATGATTCCTATTTAAAGCTAAATACTTACCTGTAAAATAAATCCTAATATAGCTACAATAATAATAATATAATTATAATATAAATATAATAATTATATTATAGCTATTTTAGGATTAATATTTATTTTACAGGCAACTTTGTAATTATTTTAACCAGGTACAATAGCTATTAAATAGTTAAGAACTATTTAATAGTTACCTAGTTAAAATAATAACAAATTTACCTGTAAAATAAATCCTAACCTAAGATATAATTAAACCTAACACTACCCTATCAATAAAATAATTAAATAAACTACCTACAATTACCTACAATTAACCTAACACTACACTATCAATAAATTAATTAAACACAATTGCTACAAATAAATACAATTAAATAAACTAGCTAAAGTACAAAAAATAAAAAAGAACTAAGTTACAGAAAATAAAAAAATATTTACAAACATAAGAAAAATATTACAACAATTTTAAACTAATTACACCTACTCTAAGCCCCCTAATAAAATAACAAAGCCCCCCAAAATAAAAAATTCCCTACCCTATTCTAAATTAAAAAAGTTACAAGCTCTTTTACCTTACCAGCCCTGAACAGGGCCCTTTGCGGGGCATGCCCCAAGAATTTCAGCTCTTTTGCCTGTAAAAAAAAACATACAATACCCCCCCCCCAACATTACAACCCACCACCCACATACCCCTAATCTAACCCAAACCCCCCTTAAATAAACCTAACACTAATCCCCTGAAGATCTTCCTACCTTGTCTTCACCATCCAGGTATCACCGATCCGTCCTGGCTCCAAGATCTTCATCCAACCCAAGCGGGGGTTGGCGATCCATAATCCGGTGCTGAAGAGGTCCAGAAGAGGCTCCAAAGTCTTCCTCCTATCCGGCAAGAGGAGGACATCCGGACCGGCAAACATCTTCTCCAAGCGGCATCTTCGATCTCCTTCCATCCGGAGCGAAGTGGCAGGATCCTGAAGACCTCCAGCGCGGAACATCCATCCGGACCGACGACTGAACGACGAATGACTGTTCCTTTAAGGGACGTCATCCAAGATGGCGTCCCTCGAATTCCGATTGGCTGATAGGATTCTATCAGCCAATCGGAATTAAGGTAGGAATTTTCTGATTGGCTGATGGAATCAGCCAATCAGAATCAAGTTCAATCCGATTGGCTGATCCAATCAGCCAATCAGATTGAGCTCGCATTCTATTGGCTGTTCCGATCAGCCAATAGAATGCGAGCTCAATCTGATTGGCTGATTGGATCGGCCAATCGGATTGAACTAGATTCTGATTGGCTGATTCCATCAGCCAATCAGAAAATTCCTACCTTAATTCCGATTGGCTGATAGAATCCTATCAGCCAATCGGAATTCGAGGGACGCCATCTTGGATGACGTCCCTTAAAGGAACAGTCATTCGTCGTTCAGTCGTCGGTCCGGATGGATGTTCCGCGCTGGAGGTCTTCTGGATCCTGCCACTTCGCTCCGGATGGAAGAAGATCGAAGATGCCGCTTGGAGAAGATGTTTGCCGGTCCGGATGTCCTCTTCTTGCCGGATAGGAGGAAGACTTTGGAGCCTCTTCTGGACCTCTTCAGCACCGGATTATGGATCGCCAACCCCCGCTTGGGTTGGATGAAGATCTTGGTGCCAGGACGGATCGGTGATACCTGGATGGTGAAGACAAGGTAGGAAGATCTTCAGGGGATTAGTGTTAGGTTTATTTAAGGGGGGTTTGGGTTAGATTAGGGGTATGTGGGTGGTGGGTTGTAATGTTGGGGGGCAAAAGAGCTGAAATTCTTGGGGCATGCCCCGCAAAGGGCCCTGTTCAGGGCTGGTAAGGTAAAAGAGCTTGTAACTTTTTTAATTTAGAATAGGGTAGGGAATTTTTTATTTTGGGGGGCTTTGTTATTTTATTAGGGGGCTTAGAGTAGGTGTAATTAGTTTAAAATTGTTGTAATATTTTTCTTATGTTTGTAAATATTTTTTTATTTTCTGTAACTTAGTTGTTTTTTATTTTTTGTACTTTAGCTAGTTTATTTAATTGTATTTATTTGTAGGAATTGTGTTTAATTAATTTATTGATAGTGTAGTGTTAGGTTAATTGTAGGTAATTTTAGGTAGTTTATTTAATTATTTTATTGATAGGGTAGTGTTAGGTTTAATTATATCTTAGGTTAGGATTTATTTTACAGGTAAATTTGTTATTATTTTAACTAGGTAACTATTAAATAGTTCTTAACTATTTAATAGCTATTGTACCTGGTTAAAATAATTACAAAGTTGCCTGTAAAATAAATATTAATCCTAAAATAGCTATAATATAATTATAATTTATATTGTAGCTATATTAGGGTTTATTTTACAGGTAAGTATTTAGCTTTAAATAGGAATCATTTATTTAATAAGAGTTAATTTATTTCGTTAGATAAAAATTATATTTAACTTAGGGGGGTGTTAGTGTTAGGGTTAGACTTAGCTTTAGGGGTTAATCCATTTATTAGAATAGCGGTGAGCTCCGATCGGAAGATTAGGGGTTAATAATTGAAGGTAGGTGTCGGCGATGTTAGGGAGGGCAGATTAGGGGTTAATACTATTTATGATAGGGTTAGTGAGGCGGATTAGGGGTTAATAACTTTATTATAGTAGCGCTCAGGTCCGCTCGGCAGATTAGGAGTTAATAAGTGTAGGCAGGTGTCGGCGACGTTGTGGGGGGCAGATTAGGGGTTAATAAATATAATATAGGGGTCGGCGGTGTTAGGGGTAGCAGATTAGGGGTACATAGGGATAACGTAGGTGGCGGCGCTTTGCGGTCGGAAGATTAGGGGTTAATTATTTTAAGTAGCTGGCGGCGATGTTGTGGGGGGCAGGTTAGGGGTTAATAAATATAATATAGGGGTCGGCGGTGTTAGGGGTAGCAGATTAGGGGTACATAAGTATAACGTAGGTGGCGGTCGGCAGATTAGGGGTTAAAAATTTTAATCGAGTGGCGGCGATGTGGGGGGAGCTCGGTTTAGGGGTACATAGGTAGTTTATGGGTGTTAGTGTACTTTAGGGTACAGTAGTTAAGAGCTTTATAAACCGGCGTTAGCCAGAAAGCTCTTAACTCCTGCTATTTTCAGGCGGCTGGAATCTTGTCGTTAGAGCTCTAACGCTCACTTCAGAAACGACTCTAAATACCGGAGTTAGGAAGATCCCATTGAAAAGATAGGCTACGCAAATGGCGTAGGGGGATCTGCGGTATGGAAAAGTCGCGGCTGAAAAGTGAGCGTTAGACCCTTTAATCACTGACTCCAAATACCAGCGGGCGCCCAAAACCAGCGTTAGGAGCCTCTAACGCTGGTTTTGACGGCTACCGCCGAACTCCAAATCTAGGCCTAGGATTGGTGTAAATAGTTGGCAAGACGGCCTGGCACAAAAGGATGGCAGGCAGGAGGGAGATGCAATTCAAAGACACTAGGAGACTGATTACTGACAGTTTAAACAGTGATGATTGACAATTTTTGCAATACTGTTAACAGAAATATGATTGCTGACAACAATTGGCTAGGTGGGCCTGGCTCACAGCAGGCTGCAAGGCAGGAGGAAAGTGCTATTCAATGGCACCAGCAAACTGACGATTCAAATCACAGCAACTATTACCAAAAATTTTAATTTTTAATTATTAGAATACTGTCACAACAAATATGATTGTTGTACATATTTTTTAAGTAGGCCTGGCACACAGGCTTGGAAGGCTGTAGAAAAGTGCATTTCAAAGGCACGAGCAAACTGAGGGTTAAGATCATCAACAATAAAGATTTTTTTAATTTTAATTAGTAACTATACTGTGACAAAAAATTTGGATTGGTGTAAATAGTTGGCAAGACAGCCTGGCACAAAAGGATGGCAGACAGGAGGGAGATGCAATTCACGGAAACTAGGAGACTGATTACTGACAGTCTAAACAGTGATGATTGACAATTTTTGAAATACTGTTAACAGAAATATGATTGCTGACAACAATTGGCTAGGTGGGCCTGGCTCACAGCAGGCTGCAAGGCAGGAGGAAAGTGATATTCAATGGCACCAGCAAACTGACAATTCAAATCACAGCAACTATTACCAAAAATTTTAATTTTTAATTATTAGAATACTGTTACAACAAATATGATTGGTGTAAATATTTTTTTAAGTAGGCCTGGCACACAGGCTTGGAAGGCTGTAGAAAAGTGCAATTCAAAGGCACGAGCAAACTGAGGGTTAAGATCAACACTAAATTTTTTTTTTATTTAAATTAATAACTATACTGTCTGACTGTGACAACAATTATGATTGGTGTAAATAGTTGGCTAGACGGCCTGGCACAAAAGGCTGGCAGTGGCAGGCAGGAGGTAAATGAAATCCAATGGCCCTAGGAGACTGAATATTTGCAGTCCAAAAAATTATATTTTTTTTTTTTTATTACTGTTACAAGAATTGTGATTGGTGCCACTAATTGGCTACTTGGGCCTGGCAGACAGGCTGGCAGATATGAGTCGTGGATGGTAGGTAGGGCAGCAATTTAACACAGTATGCTGTGTAAGTGACAAAAACACAGGACTGATAGAAAATTAAGTTACATTACACTAGCAAAATATTTAAAAATTTTAGATTTTAATATTAAAATTATGTTAAGAAGTGCAATGCACATATGACTCTATGAGTGGTCGCACTGGCTGGCTGCTACGTAGGGCAGCAATTATAACAACAGTATGCTGTGTAAGTCAGATAGACAGTTAGACACAGGCCTGATAGAAAATACAATTAGATTACACTAGCATAATGATTTAAAGACTTTTTTTTGGAAATTTTAAGAAAAAGGTTAAGCACATACATGAGACTTAGGAGACTGATTACTGACAGTTTAAACAGTGATGATTGACAATTTTTGCAATACTGTTAACAGAAATATGATTGCTGACAACAATTGGCTAGGTGGGCCTGGCTCACAGCAGGCTGCAAGGCAGGAGGAAAGTGCTATTCAATGGCACCAGCAAACTGACGATTCAAATCACAGCAACTATTACCAAAAATTTTAATTTTTAATTATTAGAATACTGTCACAACAAATATGATTGTTGTACATATTTTTTAAGTAGGCCTGGCACACAGGCTTGGAAGGCTGTAGAAAAGTGCATTTCAAAGGCACGAGCAAACTGAGGGTTAAGATCATCAACAATAAAGATTTTTTTAATTTTAATTAGTAATTATACTGTGACAAAAAATTTGGATTGGTGTAAATAGTTGGCAAGACAGCCTGGCACAAAAGGATGGCAGACAGGAGGGAGATGCAATTCAAGGAAACTAGGAGACTGATTACTGACAGTCTAAACAATGATGATTGACAATTTTTGAAATACTGTTAACAGAAATATGATTGCTGACAACAATTGGCTAGGTGGGCCTGGCTCACAGCAGGCTGCAAGGCAGGAGGAAAGTGATATTCAATGGCACCAGCAAACTGACAATTCAAATCACAGCAACTATTACCAAAAATTTAAATTTTTAATTATTAGAATACTGTTACAACAAATATGATTGGTGTAAATATTTTTTTAAGTAGGCCTGGCACACAGGCTTGGAAGGCTGTAGAAAAGTGCAATTCAAAGGCACGAGCAAACTGAGGGTTAAGATCAACACTAAATTTTTTTTTAATTTAAATTAATAACTATACTGTCTGACTGTGACAACAATTATGATTGGTGTAAATAGTTGGCTAGACGGCCTGGCACAAAAGGCTGGCAGTGGCAGGCAGGAGGTAAATGAAATCCAATGGCCCTAGGAGACTGAATATTTGCAGTCCAAAAAATTATGTTTTTTTTTTTTTTATTACTGTTACAAGAATTGTGATTGGTGCCACTAATTGGCTACTTGGGCCTGGCAGACAGGCTGGCAGATATGAGTCGTGGATGGTAGGTAGGGCAGCAATTTAACACAGTATGCTGTGTAAGTGACAAAAACACAGGACTGATAGAAAATTAAGTTACATTACACTAGCAAAATATTTAAAAATTTTAGATTTTAATATTAAAATTATGTTAAGAAGTGCAATGCACATATGACTCTATGAGTGGTCGCACTGGCTGGCTGCTACGTAGGGCAGCAATTATAACAACAGTATGCTGTGTAAGTCAGATAGACAGTTAGACACAGGCCTGATAGAAAATACAATTAGATTACACTAGCATAATGATTTAAAGACTTTTTTTTGGAAATTTTAAGAAAAAGGTTAAGCACATACATGAGTCGTGGCTGATAGCCTTGGAAGGTCAGCTATTAAAAACAGTAGGCTCTGTATGTCGGATACACACACGCCTGATAGAAAATACTATTTGATTACACTAGAAAAATTATTGAAATTATTTTTTTGGGGGGGGAATTAAAAAAAAGGTTAAACACATATGAGTCGTGGCTCATGGACTAGGGAGGGCAGCAAGTAAACACAGTAGGCTCTCTATGTCAGCAAAACACACAGGCCGGATAGAAAATTATATTACATTACACTAGCAAACAAATTTAAACTTTTTTTTTTTTTATATTAAAATTAAGGTGAAAGAAAAATAGATATGAGTGCTGGGTGGCTGCCAGGCACAGACCAATTAACCAAAAGACTGAAAAAAAAGAGGTATATTAATGCTGAGTGAGCCTGACAGACACATGCATGATAGTAAATGTAATTAGATTACACTAGAAAAATATTTTTTTTGTGTTTTTTTTTTTAATTAAAAATAATGTTATAAACGGATATTAACACTGCTGGCTGCTGGCTGGCACAGAGCAATGAACCAGAGTATATGCTGTGTGACACTGGCCTGATAGAAAATGAAAAAAAATTACACTAGAAAAATAATTATATTTTTGGGTTAGTTAAATTTAAACTAATGTTGTTAGGGAGATATCAGTGGTGGCAGTAGTCACAGCATATGCTGTGAGCCTTAAACACACAGCTGAAAGCCAGGCAAATGCTAATAAAAAAGAAAAAAAAAAAAAACCGGCACGAAATATAGCCCTAAAAAGGGCTTTTTGGGGTGCTGTGCTTGCAGCAGAGATGAGTGGAGTCCTTCTGGACTGTAAATACACTAGCCTAGCTATGTTTTTCCTATTAATGTCAGGAGCAAAAACACAACACGTCCTCTCATTAAAAAAGCAAGGTCGTTATGAGTCTAAAATGGCGGATTCCAAGTAGCTGGGAGTGTCTGTGAGGGAGTGTCTGATGTTGATTGGCTCTAATGTGTCAGGCGGCTGTGACATAAAGGGTCAAAGTTTCCACAATGATGACACATAGGGGCGGATCGAACATCGCCATGTGTTCGCCCACAAACGCGAACGCGAACAACCTATGTTCGCTGTGAACCGTTCGCGGGCGAACAGTTCGGGACATCACAATCCTTGATATGGTCTTGGCCTTAAACCATTTGGCCAGATGCAGTAACTAACTCTTCCATTTTTGCTTTTACAATTAGCTTGCAAAAGATTGCTAGACTTTCTCTGTGTTATGTTGATGAATTTATGTTATGTTTTGTAATTTTCCCTATAAGCCTTCCAACCAGGCTAGTCATGGGTTAACTGCCTGGGTCTCTGAAAATGGTGCAGACCATGTGGAAAAACAGTTTGTATCTGGACTTTCTGACCCACCATCTGCTCACTGATATCTCTGTAAAAAACAACAACATTGGACAGCAAGGTATATGATTTCTGGGCCCTCTGAGGATATCCAATTGCTTTTGCGCCAAGGACACAGTGTGCTGGACCACTGCAAAGTTTCAGCCTGCTCCACTTGCACCAGCTGGGTGCTTTTTGTTTGTGAGTAACTTTATTCTTCTGTGCTGCTCTTCTCAATTTTATTGGCGATATTAGGCCATGGTGGTGCCTCTGTGTTTTACTCTTTTGCAGACCATGTGAGTACTGTTGTGCACCCAGGGCTGTGCAATTTGCAGGGTCATAAGATGTGTAACCAGTCCAGTTTGAGAGTGCAGCCCATTTACGTGTTTTATATATATATATATATATATATATATACACTGCTCAAAAAAATAAAGGGAACACTAAAATAACAAATCCTAGATCTGAATAAATAAAATATTCTAATTAAATACTTTGTTCTTTACATAGTTGAATGTGCTGACAACAAAATCACACAAAAATTAAAAAATGGAAATCAAAATTTTCAACCCATGGAGGTCTGGATTTGGAGTCACACTCAAAATTAAAGTGGAAAAACACACTACAGGCAGATCCAACTTTGATGTAATGTCCTTAAAACAAGTCAAAATGAGGCTCAGTAGTGTGTGTGGCCTCCACGTGCCTGTATGACCTCCCTACAACACCTGTGCATGCTCCTGATGAGGTGGCGGATGGTCTCCTGAGGGATCTCCTCCCAGACCTGGACTAAAGCATCCACCAACTCCTGGACAGTCTGTGGTGCAAAGTGAAGTTGGTGGATGGAGCGAGACATGATGTCCCAGATGTGCTCAATTGGATTCAGGTCTGGGGAACGGGAGGGCCAGTCCATAGCATCAATGCCTTCATCTTGCAGGAACTGCTGACACACTCCAGCCACATGAGGTCTAGCATTGTCTTGCATTAGGAGGAACCCAGGGCCAACCGCACCAGCATATGGTCTCACAAGGGGTCTGAGGATCTCATCTTGATACCTAATGGCTGTCAGGCTACCTCTGGCGAGCACATGGAGGGCTGTTCGGCCCCTCAAAGAAATGCCACCCCACACCATTACTGACCCACTGCCAAACTGGCCATGCTGGAGGATGTTGCAGGCAGCAGAACGTTCTCCACGGCGTCTCCAGACTGTCACGTCTGTCAAATGTGCTCAGTGTGCCCCTGCTTTCATCTGTGAAGAGCACAGGGCGCCAGTGGCGAATTTGCCAATCTTGGTGTTCTCTGGCAAATGTCAAACGTCCTGCACGGTGTTGGACTGTAAGCACAACCCCCACCTGTTGACGTTGGGTCCTCATACCACCCTCATGGAGTCTGTTTCTGACCGTTTGAGCAGACACATGCACATTTGTGGCCTGCTGGAGGTCATTTTGCAGGGCTCTGGCAGTGCTCCTCCTGTTCCTCCTTGCACAAAGGCGGAGGTAGCGGTCCTGCTGCTGGGTTGTTGCCCTCCTACGGCCTCCTCCATGTCTCCTGATGTACTGGCCTGTCTCCTGGTAGCGCCTCCATGCTCTGGACACTACGCTGACAGACACAGCAATCCTTCTTGCCACAGCTCGCACTGATGTGCCATCCTGGATGAGCTGCACTACCTGAGCCACTTGTGTGGGTTGTAGACTCCGTCTCATGCTACCACTAGAGTGCAAGCACCACCAGCATTCAAAAGTGACCATAACATCAGCCAGAAAGCATAGGAACTGAGAAGTGGTCTGTGGTCACCACCTGCAGAACCACTCCTTTATTGGGGGTGTCTTGCTAATTGCCTATAATTTCCACCTGTTGTCTATCCCATTTGCACAACAGCATGTGAAATTGATTGTCACTCAGTGTTGCTTCCTAAGTGGACAGTTTGATTTCACAGAAGTGTGATTGACTTGGAGATACATTGTGTTGTTTAAGTGTTCCCTTTATTTTTTTGAGCAGTGTATATATATATATATATATATATAAATTACTTTGCAAAGTTGTTTTTGTTTTGCTACAAAAGACTAAACATTTTATATTGCATTTTTAAATTGTTTACTGACTCTTTAATTGATGATATACACTGAGCAAATAAAGATTTTATTTTTAAGTTAAAATACTTTTAAATCTTAAGGTTGTGAAACTAATTTATTAGGTTACTAATGACTTTTTGACACAATCTACACTTATCTGCTTGAGTGAAAATAAAGATAACTCTAAACTGAAGGCATTGTTTTCTAAACAAAAGACATATTGATATTTTTGTGTTTGACCGAGTGTGCAGTGTCAGTGATATAGACTAAAAGAGACTGAATAGAAGACTAAACAGAACACAGCTGACTCGTCACATTCTATAATTATTCCTAATTTCTAACAACTTTTGAATAGCTGGGTAACAAGAATGTGACAGGAAGGTGACTGAACTCTTTAACAGAAAGACACTTGACAGACAAGGACTCCATGGGACAAAAAAAGGTATTTGAGTGAGAAGGGTTTAAATATACATATATATATATATATATATATATATATATATATATATATATATATATATATATATATATATATTTATTTATATATATATATATATATATATATATATATATATATATATATATATATATATATATATATATATATATATATATACATAGTAAAGCAGGTATGAATCCCAGGGACGGACTCCGTGTTGTAGCCAGGATCCAAATAAAGCAGGCACACAGGTTTTTTCATAAACACTCCGGTTTATTGGAAATGTTATTTACCAAACGTTTCGGCTCAAACACGAGCCTTTGTCAATGGTGTACAAAACCAAATGTGAAGACTTAAACAGAACCACACCTTAAATACCCACCCAGCCCCAGTGATAAACCAATCAGAGTGTGTATCCGCGGCACACCCACTCACACAAACTTTTTTACCGGGCTCAAAATAGGCGTGACATGACGTCATCACGTTGCCGCTGTCCTAAGAAAAACCAAGGAAGCATGCGTAACCATGGAGACAACGCATAAACATTGGTGTGATGCGGGTGCGCAGACGGGTAAGACTCTGACAGGAAACAATTTAACAATCGATCAAAAAGTGATCCAAAATCCCCTACATAAACATACAATAATAGAAAAGGTATCTATCTATATGCAACATAGAAACAAACCTTATATATAGGTTGTAAGATAAATAACGCTACCGGAACCCAAAGTATAAATAACTAATAACACAGCCCTCTATACTCATGGTATCAAGGCATGTGGGGAGGTAGCTGGTGAGGGCGAAAAACAATCTAAAGCCCCCTATATAAAAATAGGTATACATTGCATCATGTCTGAGGAGTAGGTAGAGCTTAAGATCTTGATGACTCCCGATAGTTCACAACTCATTTGTGTTTATACCAACAGCCAAAGTCTATGTTAACATTCAGGCCTCGAGGGGCAACTGTGTCCAATGTAAAAATCCAGCGGGATTCCATTCTTAGTAGTGCCAGTCCTCTATCACCACCACATCTGTTGTAAGGCACATGATCAATCAACATCACTCGTAACGAGGAAACAGAATGTCCCGCAGTTGCAAAATGTCATGCAACCGGTTGTTCTGATCGTCCTTTTTCAATCGCCTGACAAATAGCTGTTTTATGGTTAGCTAAACGTTCCTTGAATGCTGTCACCATTTTGCCTATGTAGAATTTGGAACATGGGCAAATAATGGCATAAACCACATATTCCGATGTACAAGATAATCTATGCCTTATTTTGTACCTTTTATTGTTATGAGGGTGTTGAAAGGATGTCCCAGCAATAAGATTATTGCAAGTGACACAATTGCCACACTTGTAGCATCCAGGTTTCCCTCTTGTAAGCCATGTCTGTTTTTCGTAACAATGTATGGGATCACTGAGTACTAGTAGATCTCTGAGGTTACTTGCTCGCTTGTATACCACCCGGGGTACCGGAGCATCCACAAAAGGTAGGCTGGTGTCTTTGGAGAGCATCATCCAATTTTTCTTAATCACATTCTGGAGCATCCCAGATCCCGGAGTGTAAGTGGTTATAAAGTTCATTCGTTTTAATTGTTCCGTGACTGTCCGTTTCTGGATAGTGTCATTCTGAGTTAGTTTTATTGCTTCACTCTTCTGTTGATCTATTAGCATTGGTGGATATCCTCTGCCCAGGAATTTTTGAGACATTTCTTCAAGTTGTTTCTCTTTTCGGGAGTCATCCGTGTTGTTCCGGACGACCCGCAGGAGTTGTGAGGAGCTAACACCATCTTTCTGAAATCTAGGGTGGAAACTCTGGTAATGAAGTATGGAGTTTTTATCTGTGGGTTTTTTGAACAAGGTGGTGTGTAGTTTATCACCATTAGATGTTTCTACCCTAAAGATTTCCAGATCAAGGAAGTGAATCTGGTTGTTATTATGTTCCATTTTAAATCTGATCGTGGAGTCAAGGGTATTCAGTCCTTCAACCCACTCAATGAGATTTTCAGTGGTATCACCCCAAATCAAAAACACATTGTCAATATATCTGCGATACATTCTGATGGGGTTCTGCCTGGAGAAGATATTATATTTTTCATACATTGCCATATAAATGTTTGCATACGAAGGGGCCATATTTGACCCCAACGCAGTGCCCATAATTTGTAGGAAATTCTCATTTTCAAATCGAAAATAATTTTTTTCCAGGCAGAACTCCATCAGATGCAGCAGAAATTCCACAGGAGGACCAGTGTATAGTGGGTTGTCAGTCAGGATCTGTCGCACCATGTTTATACCATGCCCGTGAGGTATCACCATGTATAAACTCACTACGTCCATAGTGACTAAAATGTCAGTAGGGGCCAGACTATCAAACTCTTTCAGTAGTTTAATAAGTGCAGAGGAATCTTTGAGGTGGGACTGAGTGTTTTGTACCACTGGTTGTAGGTAAAAATCAATGAATTCTGCTAACGGCTGCATCAATGATCCCCTGGCAGACACAATAGGTCTGCCAGGGGGATCTTTGAGAGACTTATGGATCTTGGGCAGTAGATATAGTATTGGGCAGATTGGATGATCAACTGAAAGAAAACCCAATACATCATCATCAATTACCCCAGCTTGGTATGCCATGCCCAGGAATTCATTGATTTCTTTTTTAAAAGTTTTAGTAGGATTCGATTGTAGTTTGCGGTAGGTATTAGGATCATGGAGTTGTTTAAAAGCCTCACCTCTATACTGTACATAGTCGAGTATTACCGTGGCACCACCCTTATCCGCTGGCCTTATGACTATGTCTCTGTCAGTAGACAGGGACTTTATTGCCCGTCTTTCAGCACTTGTAATGTTATCCCTCGGCAGAGGCATATCTTTATGTAATTCAGTGAGGGTGGTTGTACAGATATGATGGAATGTTTTTATTGAAGAATGTGTATTGATCGGTTCAAAGGTGCTACTTGCTTTGAATTGTTTTGGTGTCTGATCCCCCTTATCTTTAAAGAAGTCTTTAAGCTTCAACTGCCGTTGAAATCTACCCATATCAACCATCAAATCAAACAGATCACAGTGGGGAGTAGGTACAAAGGACAATCCTCTATTAAGGACTCTTATTTCGTCACCCGTAAGAGGTCGTTTGCTCAAATTATAGATTATTGTGTCCTTTTCTGTCGTGGCTGGTTTTTTCGTTTTGCCCCGCCCCCTCCTGAGACTGCCGCCTCGGGGCCTACGGCTAAAGGGGGTTTCTGTGCAGATCTTGTAAGTACCCCACTGGCAGTGATGTTAGTTGTATTCTGAGTTTCACCTTCTGAGGAGTCCCCCCCACTGCTGTCTACTGTGGTGAGATTAATCCGTCTGTTTTTATTAAAAGGTGTTCTCCTGCGTCCACTCCAAGTGGAATCCCTCCCAAATAACCAACTATATACTTTTTTCTCTCTATAGTCGTTCTCAACCGTAACAATTTTTTTATTCTTAAATGTAAGTAAGTCCTGTTTGTATTTTTCTACCTGTGTTCTTATTTTTGTGATCCAGTCTGTAGAACTATCAGATGTAAGTACAGTCAGTAAAGTGTCTTTAACAGTGTCAATTTCTTTTTTAATATTAGCTTTGAGTCTAGTTACCTCCTCAATAACCAATAACATCAGATCATGTGAACATTTGCTTAAAATACCACACCACCTCCTGCAGAATTCTATGTTGTTCCTACCTAGGGTGGGGATATTCTTTACTCGAAATCCCCTGGGGATTAACTTCAATTTATGGTACTTAGATAAGTACACAGCATGAAGGTGGAAATCTATCTCTTTCTTTTCAAGGTGTAGTAATTTGTGATAAATATTGTTTGGTGTCTCACCTTTTGTCTCCTCCAATTCCTGCAGGTCAGCCTCACAACGAATGTGAGCCGCATCTGCCTCCATGAAGGCAAAGTCCTCTATATTACTGTAAGGATCCTCTCTGTTGGGCACTTCTTGGGTAGTAGATGGTGTTTCCATACCCGTCTCAGTCGTAATTGATGCAATGTATCCAAAGGTTGTCTTGTTGCAAATAGAAGAGTCGGTTTTGAAAAGTATCCACAGTCACTATGATTTCAAGAGGGGAAATATCACCCCACAGTATCAGAATGGGTGCACGTATCAATAAATGTGTACAAAGTAGCAGGGGTGAACGGCACTCACGAATACATCAGCTACCTGGTGCTCTCACTAGGGAGAAACAAACAGTAAAGCAGGTATGAATCCCACGGACGGACTCCGTGTTGTAGCCAGGATCCAAATAAAGCAGGCACACAGGTTTTTTCATAAACACTCCGGTTTATTGGAAATGTTATTTACCAAACGTTTCGGCTCAAACACGAGCCTTTGTCAATGGTGTACAAAACCAAATGTGAAGACTTAAACAGAACCACACCTTAAATACCCACCCAGCCCCAGTGATAAACCAATCAGAGTGTGTATCCGCGGCACACCCACTCACACAAACTTTTTTACCGGGCTCAAAATAGGCGTGACATGACGTCATCACGTTGCCACTGTCCTAAGCAAAACCAAGGAAGCATGCGTAACCATGGAGACAACGCATAAACATTGGTGTGATGCGGGTGCGCAGACAGGTAAGACTCTGACAGGAAACAATTTAACAATCGATCAAAAAGTGATCCAAAATCCCCTACATAAACATACAATAATAGAAAAGGTATCTATCTATATGCAACATAGAAACAAACCTTATATATAGGTTGTAAGATAAATAACGCTACCGGAACCCAAAGCATAAATAACTAATAACACAGCCCTCTATACTCATGGTATCAAGGCATGTGGGGAGGTAGCTGGTGAGGGCGAAAAACAATCTAAAGCCCCCTATATAAAAATAGGTATACATTGCATCATGTCTGAGGAGTAGGTAGAGCTTAAGATCTTGATGACTCCCGATAGTTCACAACTCATTTGTGTTTATACCAACAGCCAAAGTCTATGTTAACATTCAGGCCTCGAGGGGCAACTGTGTCCAATGTAAAAATCCAGCGGGATTCCATTCTTAGTAGTGCCAGTCCTCTATCACCACCACATCTGTTGTAAGGCACATGATCAATCAACATCACTCGTAACGAGGAAACAGAATGTCCCGCAGTTGCAAAATGTCATGCAACCGGTTGTTCTGATCGTCCTTTTTCAATCGCCTGACGAATAATTGTTTTATGGTTAGCCAAACGTTCCTTGAATGCTGTCACCGTTTTGCCTATGTAGAGGACTTTGCCTTCACGGAGGCAGATGCGGCTCGCATTCATTGTGAGGCTGACCTGCAGGAATTGGAGGAGACAAAAGGTGAGACACCAAACAATATTTATCACAAATTACTACACCTTGAAAAGAAAGAGATAGATTTCCACCTTCATGCTGTGTACTTATCTAAGTACCATAAATTGAAGTTTATCCCCAGGGGATTTCGAGTAAAGAATATCCCCACCCTAGGTAGGAACAACATAGAATTCTGCAGGAGGTGGTGTGGTATTTTAAGCAAATGTTCACATGATCTGATGTTATTGGTTATTGAGGAGGTAACTAGACTCAAAGCTAATATTAAAAAAGAAATTGACACTGTTAAAGACACTTTACTGACTGTACTTACATCCGATAGTTCTACAGACTGGATCACAAAAATAAGAACACAGGTAGAAAAATACAAACAGGACTTACTTACATTTAAGAATAAAATATTTGTTACGGTTGAGAACGACTATAGAGAGAAAAAAGTATATAGTTGGTTATTTGGGAGGGATTCCACTTGGAGTGGATGCAGGAGAACACCTTTTAATAAAAACAGACGGATTAATCTCACCACAGTAGACAGCAGTGGGGGGGACTCCTCAGAAGGTGAAACTCAGAATACAACTAACATCACTGCCAGTGGGGTACTTACAAGATCTGCACAGAAACCCCCTTTAGCCGTAAGCCCTGAGGCGGCAGTCTCAGGAGGGGGCGGGGCAAAATGAAAAAACCAGCCACAACAGAAAAAGACACAATAATCTATAATTTGAGTAAACGACCTCTTACGGGTGACGAAATAAGAGTCCTTAATAGAGGATTGTCCTTTGTACCTACTCCCCACTGTGATCTGTTTGATTTGATGGTTGATATGGGTAGATTTCAACGGCAGTTGAAGCTTAAAGACTTCTTTAAAGATAAGGGGGATCAGACACCAAAACAATTCAAAGCAAGTAGCACCTTTGAACCGATCAATACACATTCTTCAATAAAAACATTCCATCATATCTGTACAACCACCCTCACTGAATTACATAAAGATATGCCTCTGCCGAGGGATAACATTACAAGTGCTGAAAGACGGGCAATAAAGTCCCTGTCTACTGACAGAGACATAGTCATAAGGCCAGCGGATAAGGGTGGTGCCACGGTAATACTCGACTATGTACAGTATAGAGGTGAGGCTTTTAAACAACTCCATGATCCTAATACCTACCGCAAACTACAATCAAATCCTACTAAAACGTTTAAAAAAGAAATCAATGAATTCCTGGGCATGGCATACCAAGCTGGGGTAATTGATGATGATGTATTGGGTTTTCTTTCAGTTGATCATCCAATCTGCCCAATACTATATCTACTGCCCAAGATCCATAAGTCTCTCAAAGATCCCCCTGGCAGACCTATTGTGTCTGCCAGGGGATCATTGATGCAGCCGTTAGCAGAATTCATTGATTTTTACCTACAACCAGTGGTACAAAACACTCAGTCCCACCTCAAAGATTCCTCTGCACTTATTAAACTACTGAAAGAGTTTGATAGTCTGGCCCCTACTGACATTTTAGTCACTATGGACGTAGTGAGTTTATACACGGTGATACCTCACGGGCATGGTATAAACATGGTGCGACAGATCCTGACTGACAACCCACTATACACTGGTCCTCCTGTGGAATTTCTGCTGCATCTGATGGAGTTCTGCCTGGAGAAAAATTATTTTCGATTTGAAAATGAGTATTTCCTACAAATTATGGGCACTGCGATGGGGTCAAATATGGCCCCTTCGTATGCAAACATTTATATGGCAATGTATGAAAAATATAATATCTTCTCCAGGCAGAACCCCATCAGAATGTATCGCAGATATATTGACGATGTGTTTTTGATTTGGGGTGATACCACTGAAAATCTCATTGAGTAGGTTGAAGGACTGAATACCCTTGACTCCACGATCAGATTTAAAATGGAACATAATAACAACCAGATTCACTTCCTTGATCTGGAAATCTTTAGGGTAGAAACATCTAATGGTGATAAACTACACACCACCTTGTTCAAAAAACCCACAGATAAAAACTCCATACTTCATTACCAGAGTTTCCACCCTAGATTTCAGAAAGATGGTGTTAGCTCCTCACAACTCCTGCGGGTCGTCCGGAACAACACGGATGACTCCCGAAAAGAGAAACAACTTGAAGAAATGTCACAAAAATTCCTGGGCAGAGGATATCCACCAATGCTAATAGATCAACAAAAGAGTGAAGCAATAAAACTCACTCAGAATGACACTATCCAGAAACGGACAGTCACGGAACAATCAAAACGAATGAACTTTATAACCACTTACACTCCGGGATCTGGGATGCTCCAGAATGTGATTAAGAAAAATTGGATGATGCTCTCCAAAGACACCAGCCTACCTTTTGTGGATGCTCCGGTACCCCGGGTGGTATACAAGTGAGCAAGTAACCTCAGAGATCTACTAGTACTCAGTGATCCCATACATTGTTACGAAAAACAGACATGGCTTACAAGAGGGAAACCTGGATGCTACAAGTGTGGCAATTGTGTCACTTGCAATAATCTTATTGCTGGGACATCCTTTCAACACCCTCATAACAATAAAAGGTACAAAATAAGGCATAGATTATCTTGTTCATCGGAATATGTGGTTTATGCCATTATTTGCCCATGTTCCAAATTCTACATAGGCAAAACGGTGACAGCATTCAAGGAACGTTTGGCTAACCATAAAACAGCTATTCGTCAGGCGATTGAAAAAGAACGATCAGAACAACCGGTTGCACGACATTTTGCAACTGCGGGACATTCTGTTTCCTCGTTACGAGTGATGTTGATTGATCATGTGCCTTACAACAGATGTGGTGGTGATAGAGGACTGGCACTACTAAGAATGGAATCCCGCTGGATTTTTACATTGGACACAGTTGCCCCTCGAGGCCTGAATGTTAACATAGACTTTGGCTGTTGGTATAAACACAAATGAGTTGTGAACTATCGGGAGTCATCAAGAACTTAAGCTCTACCTACTCCTCAGACATGATGCAATGTATACCTATTTTTATATAGGGGGCTTTAGATTGTTTTTCGCCCTCACCAGCTACCTCCCCACATGCCTTGATACCATGAGTATAGAGGGCTGTGTTATTAGTTATTTATACTTTGGGTTCCGGTAGCGTTATTTATCTTACAACCTATATATAAGGTTTGTTTCTATGTTGCATATAGATAGATACCTTTTCTATTATTGTATGTTTATGTAGGGGATTTTGGATCACTTTTTGATCGATTGTTAAATTGTTTCCTGCCAGAGTCTTACCCGTCTGCGCACCCGCATCACACCAATGTTTATGCGTTGTCTCCATGGTTACGCATGCTTCCTTGGTTTTTCTTAGGACAGCGGCAACGTGATGACGTCATGTCACGCCTATTTTGAGCCCGGTAAAAAAGTTTGTGTGAGTGGGTGTGCCGCGGATACACACTCTGATTGGTTTATCACTGGGGCTGGGTGGGTATTTAAGGTGTGGTTCTGTTTAAGTCTTCACATTTGGTTTTGTACACCATTGACAAAGGCTCGTGTTTGAGCCGAAACGTTTGGTAAATAACATTTCCAATAAACCGGAGTGTTTATGAAAAAACCTGTGTGCCTGCTTTATTTGGATCCTGGCTACAACACGGAGTCCGTCCGTGGGATTCATACCTGCTTTACTGTTTGTTTCTCCCTAGTGAGAGCACCAGGTAGCTGATCTATTCGTGAGTGCCGTTCACCCCTGCTACTTTATATATATATATATATATATATATATAAATAAATCTTCAAGTCAAAAGCACTCCAAACTGGTCAGATAGGCACAAGGGTGCAGATAATGATAATAAGCTGTCAAGAAAAAAGCACTCTCTTTGTTTTGAAAACAAATAGTATTTTTACTAGCGTGACATTTCGAGGTATTCACCCCTTCCTCAGACAAAATCAAAATGAACAGTGAGCAATTATATACACATACAAAACCCCTCCCCTAATTAGTGCAACCAATCACAGAAAGCCACCTGATTGGTGGAACAAAACACACCCTTAGTAATATTCTGTTTTCACCCTTTACCTTTTATGCTTAATAGTAATAGTTGACAGTATATGTGCTATAGATTGCATTAAATCTTTGAACTTGGGCAATATAGCCACACTTAAGTTTTAAACTCTTGCACTAAGCTGCGGGGGAGGTTACAGCTGTAGTGATTGGGCTCCATGAACATTGTTACCAATGCACCAGAGGATTCTGGGTACGATATGCAAATTAGATATGCAACATCTCAGCTTTTTGCTTCTGGTGCATTGGTAACAATGTATATGACTTTTTTTGGGTGAAGGTAAGCAGAGATACTTGCCATGATGTGCTAATTGCCTATGCAATAATTTTTATTGATTTACTTTTGCCATATGTAGGATTTTAATCTCATCCTTACATTTAATTTCTTTGATATCTGTCACTAGTGGAAACTAGAGATTAATTTAATACAATTTAATTTAATTGGATGCAGTAAAATTTTATCTTTACTCTCATCCATGTCCCAATTGTTCTGATATACACCTTGTATATGTTCACTGATAATATGATAACACTACACAGAGGCTTTTTTTGTGTGTTTATTTTATCTAATCACTATAGCAACACTTCACAACAAGGTTGCACTATGGTAAAGTTTCATAATAAGGCTACACAGTACACAAACCCTGTTTATGTTTACTAGGGGCCATATTACAAAAGGGGCAATAATGATACCGTGGGTGCGATAAGCAATATACGCTGGACATCGCTAACATTATTACACAACTTTGATATTACAAGTCCATGATTAAGCGAGTTAATCAAAGAAGGGTTAGTGCAGCCAACTTCACCCGAGCGCAGCCTATATTTTCAACGAATATTGCCACAATGCTAACTTGTGGTGGTAATACAAGTTGAAAATTGTAGTCTGCGCTTGAGCGACAGCCGAAACTGCACAAGAATATTTATCACTACTTCAGCAAACTGTAAAGGTTAATATTATTATTATGTGTTATTTGTAGAGCACCAACAGATTCCGCAGTACTATACACATGGGTCTAAAATGCAAGGTGACAATTATGGTAGACAGAGATATAGTGTCCTTCCAAGAGTTATATGGTTTAAATCAGCTCTCATGAAGGTGATCTACAAACCAGTTTTAAGCAATTTTTAGATAAAATTTATCATCAAATTACTTTATAACAAAATCTAGTCGATAAGCAGTCAGACTCATGCGTTCATACTTTTATCTCAAAATGGGAAGATATAGTCAAAACCTCTCCCCCTAATATCAAAAGATACATACTTTATCCCTTTAAAAACTATATTATTCTCACTGAGTATCAATCTTTTCTTCCTTTGTTTGAAGGAGAGGAAAGTTCTGCCAAAGGAGGAAATAGCAGATAATCGTTGGTTGTCTTAGCTATGGAAAGGGGTATGTGAATTGATCCCTGCATTCAAATCCTGCCAATTTCCCTGTTTTTTGTGTCATATGTGCTACAAGTCTCTCTTTGGTATGTGAATTGATCTCTGCATTCAAATCCTGACAATTTCCCTGTTTTTTGTGTCATATGTACTACAAGTCTCTCTTTGGTATGTGAATTGATCTCTGCATTCAAATCCTGACAATTTCCCTGTTTTTTGTGTCATATGTACTACAAGTCTCTCTTTGGTATGTGAATTGATCCCTGCATTCAAATCCTGCCAATTTCCCTGTTTTTGTGTCATATGTGCTACAAGTCTCTCTTTGGTATGTAAATTGATCCCTGCATTCAAATCCTGCCAATTTCCCTGTTTTTTGTGTCATACGTACTACAAGTCTCTCTTTGGTATGTGAATTGATTTCTGCATTCAAATCCTGCCAATTTCCCTGTTTTTTGTGTCATATGTGCTATAAGTCTCTCTTTGGTATGTGAATTGATCCCTGCATTCAAATCCTGCCAATTTCCCTGTTTTTTTGTGTCATCTGTATTGCAATCCTCTCTTTTTGCATTTGTCTGTATAATTAATTATGTATTTACCCTGCTTATATCTTGCCTTTATCTATGTGATGTTCAAACCTTGCAAATACTTGTTTTAATTCCTAAATTTATCATTTCACTAATGGTTTAATCACAGCCTCCCCCAAATTCTATTGTCTGTTATTTTTAACTTATCTCAAATCAAAATCAAATTTTCCCAATAGGCCTTTGACTGTCTTTGATCAGGTTCCTACCTAATTTATTGCATTCAGCTGAATGCTGTGGCCTATACATTTAACACTGCTATGGGGAAAGCAATGCAGGGGCTAGCAATGTAGGTTAGATAGCAATATTGTAAGATCATCTGTTCACATCTCTTTAGTGAACATTTATAAGTGAGACACAACAAATTATACAAGAATTAAACAAGGATTGGGCAAGGGATAAGGCAAGTTCTGTTTTTATACTGAGTTTTATATTCTATTTTGTAAAAAATGTACAATATCTTAATATCCCTTTTTGCCACCTTTTGCCTGTTCAACAAATTACTTTACTCAATTACTCCTTACCCTACACCACCTGCATTGCTCATTAGCCCATCTCTCTTAACCTCACTTTACTTTTGTATTCATGAACTTCACACATTCCTAACGACTCTCTCTCCCCCTTGCAACTCATCACCAAAACAGTCTCACTACTGCAAATCTGCATCTCCTCTCATGTCACTCTCCCTGTTGCTCATACTAGCTGCTGGTGACATATCCCCTAATCCTGGTCCCCCACAACTTCCCTGCCCTGCACATCCATTTGTGCCCTTCAATAGACTTCAAAAACAAAACTCTGGTAACCTTAATCTTATTCCTCTTGCATCTAAAGCCACCTCCCTCTTCACTTGTCCACTATGGAACTCTCACTCTGTTTGCAACAAACTCACTTCTATCCATGACCTCTTTATCTCCCACTCTGTCAATATTCTGGATCTCACATAAACCTGGCTCTCTCCTTCAGACACTGCTTCCTCTGCTGCACTGTCACACAGGGGTCTCCGTTTTAGCCACACTCCTAGGTCTGACAATAGACAAGGAGGTGGTGTTGGTATTTTACTTTCCTCTCATTGCACCTTTCAACAAATACAGCCCTTCTCTTCCCTCACATTTTCTTCATTTGAAACACACATGATTCGCTTATTCTCTTCCCTCTCTATACGCATTGCAGTCATATATCGCCCCCTGGCTCTGCAACTCTATTTCTAGATCACTTTGCCGCCTGGCTACCTTACTTCCTTTCCTCAGATACCCCTGCTCTCATTCTCGGTGACTTCAACCTCCCTGTCGATAATCCCTCTGCCTCCTCTGCAAAACAACTTCTGCAACTCACTTCCTCTCTTGGCCTGTCACAATGGACTGACTCTCCCACTCACAAAGATGGTCACTCCCAAGGGTCTGATTTTCAGTTATCAATGCACTATCTCAATCTTCACAAACTCACCTTTTCCTCTTTCTGACCACCACCTCCTCACTTGTACTATCACCTCCTGTTACAGACCCCTCTGTCAACCTCCCTACGGATTATGGATTCAGGCATTATGTTAAGTCACCTTGTGCCCATTATAGGTACAGGGTGCAAATCCAACAGTACTGGAGGGGTTAACTTCCGTTTTGAGTAACTGTTGTTGGAGGGGTTAACTTCAGTTTTGAGTAACTGTTTTGTCTAAGACAGTTGGAGTTGTTTTTAAACCAAAAGTAAGCAGGAGGACTATAATCAAGTATCTGAACAAAAGGACCTGCTTTTAAAGAAAGCACAGAGCTCTGAGAGTTGAAGGAGAGTGTCAACCAGGTGGGAGACCTGCATAAATACCGAACATATAGCCCTCAATAAAGTAGATTCTGTTTTACCCTCAAGATGGAGCTTGGTCTCGTGTTTGTGGGGAAATTAACTGGATTTGTGTGTTGCTGATCCTGTATTCAGGGCATCTTTCATCTGGTATTTACCCTCGATAACAGGGTTATACCATAACATTGGTGGCAAGCGACGGGATGGTCTGCAGCCCAAGTCACAGCAACCCCAGTGGAAAAGAGGAAAGTACATTTTGCAGCTTTTAAAAACTTCATTGAAACAAAAGGAGAGATTGATGGGTACCTTGCGGATTTTGAGAGACAATGTGCACTACACAAGGTACCCGCAGAGGACTGGGTCACGATGTTATCCGGAAAATTATCCGGCCGGGTCAGCGAGGCTTTTCGGGCCATTCCAGATAAGAAAGTCAGGGATTATAATGTTGTAAAAGAGGCTCTGCTTTCCAGGTATGCGATTACACCGGAGGCATACAGGAGATGGTTCAGAGACACTGTTAAAAAAGCTGGAGATTCCTACGTCGAGTGGACATGTAAGGTGTACCGCACAGCAGCTCACTGGATAGCAGGGTGCCAAGCCGTATCTGGGGAAGAGGTACTGCAGCTATTCCTGTTGGAACATTGCTTCGACAAGTTATCCGCAGGAGTTAGAGAGTGGGTTCAGGACCGTAAAACCTCCACCCTGCATGAAGCTGCTCGCCTGGCAGATGAGTATATGGATGCCCGCAAACTGGACACTGCTACCACTAAGATCCCTGCCAGAGTGGAATACAGACCCACAGTCACCCCAGCAGCTACCAGTTACTAACCCCCGGCGCACCGCTCTACCACACCGCTTTCAGCCACAAACTATCCTCAGACAGCCCGGTTCAACTCACAGGATTACTCACAGCCTATTCGGTGCTTTGGATGTAAGCAACTAGGGCACAAAAGACCAGAGTGTCCCCTAAACACAGCGAACCAAGCACATTCCTGGAGAAGACCCGCCGGCGGAAACCCACGTAACCCTCAGCCTACTGCCCACTGCGTAGAGGAGGAAGAATGCTGGGGCATCCTACATGAAGCAGACCCCATGCAAGCTGCCCACCGGGATAACCGGCAACAGCACCGGCAACTGGTTAAAGTGAATGGGAAGGAGGTCAGTGGTCTACGGGATACTGGTGCTACCATGAACTTGCTCCAAAAGAACTTGGTGTCTGAGAACCAGCACACTGGAGACACTGTGGCTGTGATGGTAGCAGGGGGTGCTGTGTTCCGCCTACCTGTTGCCCGGGCACATTTGGATTGGGGAGTGGGCTCTAGACATGTGAATGTGGGGGTCATGAAGGACTTACCAGCTGATGTTCTCCTTGGAAATGACTTGGCCCCCCTTGTTTCTGCCTAGGCTCCCATGGGTCCTGCCAATGGTAACCCTGTGACTACACATGCCCAGATCCGTGACGCAGAGACTGACCCACCTGCTGCTGAGCCCAAGGACCCTGAGCTCAGTAAATCACTGTCCACTATTGATATGTGGAAGTCCTGTTACAATGCGCTGATGAAGGAGAAGAGTCAAGTAGAGGATGAAATGGTCACGTTAAACAATCACATAACGGTGCTAGCGGGAGAAAAGAGGAGTGCAGAGGAAAAAGCGCATTTAGAACGGGAATCTCTGCTAGACAAGCTTCACCGACAGACCGCAGAAAACACCAGCTTCAGAGTGGAACATGAAACATTAAAGACAAACTTAGCGACACTGGAGGAGAAGCTGACGCTGGCTCATAGTGAGGTGCCGCAACTCAAGGGCACCCTACTTCAGTATGAAGGACTTGTGGATACCTATAAAGAGCAGGTACAAAAAACTCGTAAAGAAGCCGATGAGATTTGTCTCCAACTGGAAAGAAGCGCCTCTGAAAACAAAAACTTGAAGGAATGTTTAGCCCTGGTCTGGGCACTGAAGAAGTTGAACCCTTATTTATACGGACAGGAATTCTCTCTCATAACGGGAATGCAGATGGATTGTCCCGGCAAACTGACATTCCTACCACCTCCTAGTCTGGTCATCCCCAAGTTGACCCGCCAAAGGGTCAAGCTGGGTCTGCCATAGTGTCCCACCAGGAAGGGGCCATGTGACAGACCCCTCTGCCAACCTCCCTATGGATTATGGATTCAGGCATTATGTTAAGTCACCCTGTGCCCATTATAGGTACAGGGTGCAAATCCAACAATACTGGAGGGGTTAACTTCAGTTTTGAGTAACTGTTGTTGGAGGGGTTAACTTCAGTTTTGAGTAACTGTTTTGTCTAAGCCAATTGGAGTTGTTTTTAAACCAGAAGTAAGCAGGAGAAGGACTATAATCAAGTATCTGAGCAAAAGTACCTGATTTTAAAGAAAGCACAGAGCTCTGAGAGTTGAAGGAGAGTGTCAACCAGGTGGGAGACCTGCATAAATACCGGACATATAGCCTTCAATAAAGTAGATTCTGTTTTACCCTCAAGACGGAGCTTGGTCTCGTGTTTGTGGGGAAATTAACTGGATTTGTGTGTTGCTGATCCTGTATTCAGGGCATCTTTCATCTGGTATTTACCCTTGATAACAGGGTTATACCATAACACCTCCCTCCCTACAACTCTCCCTCCTTCTACCCCTCACACTAAACTTCACAGAAGAATCAAGTCATTAGATCAACAACAACTCGCTAGGTCTCTCGAACCTCTTCTCTCTTTCATCCCCTCCTTTTCCTGTCCTGATTAATTTATCTGCCACTATAACTCCACCATTAAATTGGTCCTTGATAACCTGGCCCCACCTACCATAACTTGGAAAACATACACTCATCCTCAGTCCTGGCATACTCCTCTGACACGGTACCTAAGCAGTGGTTCCCGTACTGCTGAGCGACAGTGGAGGAAATCTCAGAGTTCTGCTGACTTTCTTCACTATAAGTTCATCTTGAACTCCTACTATTCTACCCTTAATCTATATAAGCAACATTACTTCTCTACTCTTATCTCTACTCTTTCTTCAAACCCAAAACGTCTGTTCTCCACATTTAATACTCTTCTCCGCCCACCCCCACCTCAACTTATTTCTCAGCCCTAGATTTTGCCAGCTACTCCCACCCCCTCAAAAGCTCACAATCATCCAAAACCCACATAGCCATAAATTTAGCTCCTTTGCCCCTGTTACAGAGGATGAAGTTTCTGCCCTTATACTATTCTCTCAACTTACTACCTGTCCCCTCTACCCCATCCCCTCACAACTACTCCCCTCCCTCCTTTCTACCCTTAACCCTATACTTACACAAATCTTCAACCTCTCCCTCAGCACTGGTATAGTTCCCACATCTCTTAAATATGCATTAGTGACACCTATCCTCAAAAAACCTTCTCTCTATCCAACCTCCCCATCCAACTACCGCCCTATTTCCCTACTACCTCTTGCCTCAAAATGTCTTGAAAACTAATATATACTTGTCGATTCCATTTCCTTACATTTAACTCCCTCCTTGACCCATTGCAATCTGGATTTCGCCCCCTTCACTCAACAGAGACAGCAATTGTTAAGGTTACCAATGACCTACTTACAGCAAAATCAAAAGGCCACTTCTCTCTACTTATCCTCCTGATCTGTCTGCAGCCTTTGATACCGTCAACCACCCTCTTTTGCTCCATACCCTCCAATCCTTCGGCATCTGTGACACAGCTCTCTCTTGGTTCTCTTCCTATCTGTCTAACCGTACCTTTAGTGTAACCTTCTCTGGGGTATTCTCTGCCCCGTTATCTCTTTCTGTCGGGGTACCACAAGGCTCTGTCCTCAGTCCCCTTCTCTTCTCAATCTACATGTCCTCACTAGGTTCCTTAATAAAGTCCCACAGGTTTCATTATCATTTGTATGCCGATGATACCCAAATCTACCTCACTGCACCAGAACTATCTCCTTCCTTGCTAACCCGTGTCACTAACTGTCTCTCTCATATCGCATCTTGGATGTCCTCTCACTACCGCAAGCTAAATCTCTCCAAAACTGAGCTCATTATTTTACCCCCTTCTTCCAAAATCTCCACCCCCATATCTCTATAACTGTTGACAACTCTATCATTACCCCAACCTCCCATGCCCGATGTCTTGGGGTCACACTTGACTCAGATCTTTCTTTCACTCCTCACATTCAGTCCTTGGCTAAAACCTGCCACTTCCACCTTAAAAACATCTCTAAAATTAGACATTTCCTTACACAACAAAGATTTTGATTCACTCTCTCATCCTTTCCCTCCTCGACTACTGCAACTCTATCCTCTCTGGTCTCCCTAGCTGCCATGAATGCCTCTGCCAGGCTCATCGTCCTTGCATGTCGCTATTTATCTGCCGCACCTCTCTGCCAAACCCTTCATTGGCTTCTTCTTGCCTCAAGCATTAAACACAAAATTCTCACTCTGACACACAAAGCCCTCAATTGCACTCTCCCCCCTACATCTCAGACCTTGTCTCCAGATACTCTCCCTCCCACCCCCTTTGCTCCGCTCATGATCTCCTACTCTCCTCCTCTCTTGTTACCTCATCACATTCCCGTCTACAAGATTTCTCAAGACTGGCACCCATCTTAGGGAACTCTCTGCTTTGCTCCACAAGAATCTCCCCTAGTTTTAAAAGCTTCAAGTGCTCCCTGAGACTTTACTATTCAGGGACGCTTACAACCTACACTAACCTTCCTATCTCCACTTCTATCCCCTAAAACCCCATAGCATGTAAGCCTATGAGCCCAGCTGTTAGCAGTTCACCTTCAAATGAGCCGACTACAACAGTGCAACTCTCGGCAGGACCCTCTCTCCCCACTTGATCCCTGTAATCGTTTTTATATATCACCCATGTTCATAGCACTGCGGAACCTGTTGGCGCTTTACAAATACTTGATAATAATAATAATAATAATAAGATCGTGTTTTTTTCTCCTTTTTTTTCTTTACCCCTCCTTCTTCCTGAATCATTGTTCCTGTTAGGCCTAGGAGGCTTTACTAGTCTAAACCTTGTACGACATTTTGCTTTGTTGCTAAGCCTTTATGATGATACTCATACAGAAAGAAATTAAATTATCAGGTAAGCATAATTTATGTTTTCCTTCTTAATATGAGGAAAGTCCAGGCATTATTCCTTACTGTTGAGAAAACTATACCCAAGCTCTAGAGGACACTGAATGATAACGGAAGGGTAAGAAAAGGTGGACCCTAATCTGAGGGCACCACAGCCTGTAAAACCTTTCCCCCAAAAGCTGCTTCAGCCGAAGCAAAAACGTCAAATTTGTAGAATTTTGAAAAAAATATGTAAGGAGGACCAGGCAGCCGCCTTGCAAATCTGATCCATAGAGGCCTCTTTCTTAAAGGCCCAAGAGGAAGCCAACGCTCTAGTAGAATGAGACGTAATCCTCTGAGAAGGTCTAAGTCCCGCTGACTTGCGTCTGTAGTCACAATCACCCAGGATGGTCTCAAAAACGATGTCCCTTGGGACAGGTGATCTGGACATAGCCACCAAGAGAGCAATTCTCTTGACTGGTTGTCTAGAGATATCTCTTGAGACAGATCAGAATGATTGCCATTCCACTGTCTCAGTATGCACAGCTTAAGAGGTCTGAGATGGAATCTGGCAAAAGGAACGATGTCCATGCTAGACACCATGAGACCAATCACCTCCATACACCAAGGCACAGAGGGCAAGACAAGTGGAAGTTAGCTTGTAACGTCTCTAGTCTGCAAGGAATATCCTCATGGATATGGAGTCCATTATAGTACCCCGGAATTCCACCCTGGTACTGGGAACAAGAGAACTCTTTTCTAAGTTTATCTTCCATCCATGAGATCGAAGAAGAAATAGAAGAACTTTCAAATGGTCTTCTGCCAGATGATGCCTGAACAAGAATATCATCCAAGTATGGCAATACTGCTATACCTCTGGTTCCGGACACTGCAAGCAGAGCCCCCAGAACCTTTGTAAAAACTCTTGGAGCATTAGCTAGACAAAACGGAAGTGCAATAAACTGCTGGTCCAGAAATGCAAACCTTAGGAACTTGAAGTGTTCCTTGTGTATTGGAACGTGAAGGTAAGCATCCTTCAGATCTATCATGGTCATAAACTGTCCTTACTGAACTAATTAAAGGAAGGACCTTCTTATTGTCTCCATCTTGAATGAGGGGACAGCTAGGAAATTTTTTTAAGCACTTTAGGTCCAGAATTGGGCGGAAAGTTCCCTCTTTCTTTGGGACCACAAAAAGGTTTGATTAGTATCCCAGACCTCTTTCTGCAAGAGGTACCGGTACAATGACTCCCAGGGAGGAGAGGTCCCTCATGCACCCCAGAAAGGCTTCTTGTTTTTCTGGCCTTAAAGACAGGTTTAACAAGAGGAATCTGCCCCTGCGTGGATGAGACTTGAAACCTATCCTGTATCCCTGAGTGATGACCTCCAGGACCCACGGGTCTTGCACGTCCCAAAACTAAGCGTCCGAAAAGAGCAATAGTCTGCCCCCTACATAGCCAGATCTGGGGCTGCACTTTCATGCCGAGTTTGTCTTGGCAAGCTTATTGTTTTGCTTGAACTTATTCCAGGACTGAGATGGCTTCCAAGTGCCCTTGAATTGCTCTGGCTTTGTGGAGGGCTGCTGATGTTGGAACGAAAATTAGGACCTTGTCCGTTAGGTTTGTTCTTCTTATCCTGTGATAAAAAGGCACCTTTGCCTCCCATAACTGTGGCGTTAATTGAGTCCAGGCCTGAACCAAATATAATCTTTCCCTTAAATGGGAGGGAAAGAAGTCTTGACTTCGAAGTCATGTACGCATACCAGGACTTCAGCCAGAGTGCCCTGCGGGCTTGAAAAGAAAAACCTGAAGCCTTAGCATTTAGGCGAAAAATCTGCATATTTGCATCACAAATTAAAGAATTAGCTCCCCTTAAGGCCTTAATTCTTTCCTGAATGTTGTCAAGGGGACCCTCCACCTCGATCAATTTAGATAAGAAGTCACACCAGTAGGAAGCCGCTCCAGTAACTGCAGCAACAGCCACTGCTGGTTGAAACAAATATCCCGTATGTTGAAACATCTTTCTTAACAGAGTTTGTTTCTTCTTATCCATGGGCTCTTTAAAAGATGAACTATCCTCAAGCAGGATAGTAGTATGCTTAGCAAGTGTGGAGATAGCACCATCCACCTTGGGGATGGAACCCCACAACTCCAATTGAGAGTCCAGAACAGGGAATAATTTTTTAAAGAAAGAAGAAGGGGAAAATGAAGAACCAATTCTTTCCCATTCATTCTTAATGTGACCCTGTCTTCGTTTCATTTTTTATACACATATGAAAACGTAAGATCTTACAGGAATCTCTGCCGTGGAACAGAAACACATCCTCTCAAGTTTGACAGTCTTGTAGCATTGCTCCAGACATGGACTTGAGTGATGGAGGCAGGCAGTAAAACTCGTCAACACTGATTGCTTAGGAGCTGTTAATACGAGTCTGGATGGGTTCACAGAAAGACTCTCCCTGCATCTCCAGACTCTAACATTCATCAATACTCTCACTGAGAGGCTGACAAGACTACTTAAAACTCCAATCCCATTTCGAAGGGAAGATACCCCTCATAAGGAACTACTCTGTATCTTCTGACACTTCTCTGCCAACCTCCTGTTATGAAAGACAAAGAATGACTGGGATATGAGGGAAGAAAAGAGGAATATTTGAGCCTTTGGCTGGGTGTCTTTGACTCCCACTGGTGGCAATGTTCAGTATTTTCAACAGTAAAAGGAATGATGCCGTGGACTCTCCTCATATTAAGAAGGAAACAAATGTCAAGCTAAAGGCAAGTCTCTGATTTGTTACTCTCACAACAGATAACTTTTACTGTTACTAGTTACTACACTACAGTCAGCACAGCATTATTAACTTACACAGTAGTTCAGGACAGACAGTCAGTCAGATGATGACAGGCCAGCAATTTTCTTGTCGTCGTTGACAGACAGTCACACTGTAGAGCACTAGTCAGTTCTCTCCCCTCTCTTCACTTTCCCGCTACGCTACTCTCTGAGGGTGGCAGCCGGCATCACGTGACGTGGGGGCGTGACATGAGCGCACCACCAACCCCCCAAACCAGCAATCTGCAAACCACCATCAAGGAAGGTCAGGAGTCTGAAGTAAAACAATGGCACTGTTTTGTCTAGACTAGTGGAGTCAGTCAGGGATGGGTGGGAGGGTACTTACCTAGTCGCACTCACTCCTCTGCTCAACCTTGGATGGACCCTCCCAGGCTATCAAACCCCCAACCTCAAAAGGGGAGGCATATACCGCAACGCTCCAGCAGCTGCCCAGAGAGCAAGGCAAGCAAGCCTTAGTCTGACAGGAGATGAATAATGACATTGACAGAGATGGACTGTGTACAATCAACAACAACAGACTGTAACTAGCTGTTGCTGTGTTGACTTGACCTGTGTTGACTTGACGGTGTACTACTATCGGCTACAATATACAAAGTAAAAAAAAAGTTAAAATAACTGCATCTGCTTTTTTCATTTTAAATAAAAAAACACACTGACTACACAGGGAGGGTGGCACCCCTCACTGCCATGCGCCTGAAGGCACATGCCTAATGTGCCTCATTGGAAATACGGCCCTTTTAATAGATATGTTGGGCTCCATTGAAATTGTGTATATATTGAAACCCTATCAGTTTTATATTGTGTGCAAGTTTCATTTAATTTATAATATAATATGTGGTTACAACATTAGTTTGACATTTGGTCAAAAGTCAAAGGACATCATTAAGGTCTCCTCTTCCATGGGTCTTTAATTTACAGACACACTTGCTAGCTTTTAACCAAACTGAGATACAAACATAGGTGGCACAGGCCATTTTAGTTTTCTTAGACACATGCAAAACAAGGACATTGTCAATCTAGAGTGGGTACATATCTCATGCCATTAGCAAACTTCAGAACCCTGGGTGCTCACCAGCACTCTTAGACAACTACATCTGCTGCCAATGAGTCAGGCAGTTAATTCCAAACCAGCCTGTGTAAAAAGACTTTAGGAAAAATAGATTAACAATAAAAACATAACACAGAGAAAGGCTGTGTACTTGCATGAACACTGCTAGATTAAAAGGTTATGCTAAGCATATGTTAGGTGAAACAATGCTTTTATGAAGTCTAGATGTAAAGAGTACATTAAAGGGTATTAGATGTAGATATTATAAGCAAAAAAAATGGATTTTTCAACTTGAGATGAACCTTGAGTTCTGCAGATTGATGGAACTATGTTCAAAAAAATGAATATAACATCCCATTTTATTTTTATTTTACTCTCTTGAGATTATTGCCCTAGTGACCTACAAACAAACAAAAAGTACTATTTTTCATATATAACTGCTTGCAATAACCAGGCCATAATTATTAAGCTTATGAGAAAAGTACTAACAGTATTTGACATGGAGAAATTATAATATTTATTTGGGAATCTATGCAAAATATTTGAACACAATAAAGAACTCATTTTTGAAAACAAAGCAAACATTATCCATCTATTTAATAGAAGAATTCAAATGCATAAAACATAACACTCACAAAGGCATTGCATAATACATCTTATTCCATTGAACTTGAATAATGAATTCCTTTTTTTCATTACATTTAATTAATTACATTCTTTTTGTTGACATAGTAAAAAAATATACATATAAAAAAACGTTATCAAGACTCTAAAAATAATACGGATCATAATTGTAGCTGGCAGATGCACTGGGAAATACAGAGAATATTATAAAGCACATTTTAGGTAAAATATGAAATCTGATTTGTTTTATACAATAAATAATGCATTAGTTTTTATCAAGTCGTTGGGACTGTGAGAAGTCATTTAATACTCAGACATACTTGGCAATAATTATTCATATAAAAAGAGCTTTGTTTCAAAATACTCATTGAATTGTTTTGACAGTTTTCCAGTGGATTAGTTTTGCTAGCAAGTCACGTTGAAATATTATGTGTAATTTTTAAACACTTTGATTCTTCAACAGTTAATGTTTATGCCAAAAGTAGGTCATGTCTGTTTACGTTAAAATGCTATTAAAATGGCAATCCAGTGTGCTGTCAATTTATTTTTGATGTATTTGCATATTTTACATAACATACAGGGAGTGCAGAATTATTAGGCAAGTTGTATTTTTGAGGATTAATTTTATTATTGAACAACAACCATGTTCTCAATGAACCCAAAAAACTCATTAATATCAAAGCTGAATAGTTTTGGAAGTAGTTTTTAGTTTGTTTTTAGTTATAGCTATTTTAGGGGGATATCTGTGTGTGCAGGTGACTATTACTGTGCATAATTATTAGGCAACTTAACAAAAAACAAATATATACCCATTTCAATTATTTATTTTTACCAGTGAAACCAATATAACATCTCAACATTCACAAATATACATTTCTGACATTCAAAAACAAAACAAAAACAAATCAGTGACCAATATAGCCACCTTTCTTTGCAAGGACACTCAAAAGCCTGCCATCCATGGATTCTGTCAGTGTTTTGATCTGTTCACCATCAACATTGCGTGCAGCAGCAACCACAGCCTCCCAGAGACTGTTCAGAGAGGTGTACTGTTTTGCCTCCTTGTAAATCTCACATTTCATGATGGACCAGAGGTTCTCAATGGGGTTCAGATCAGGTGAACAAGGAGGCCATGTCATTAGATTTTCTTATTTTATACCCTTTCTTGCCAGCCACGCTATGGAGTACTTGGACGCGTGTGATGGAGCATTGTCCTGCATGAAAATCATGTTTTTCTTGAAGGATGCAGACTTCTTCCTGTACCATTGCTTGAAGAAGGTGTCTTCCAGAAACTGGCAGTAGGACTGGGAGTTGAGCTTGACTCCATCCTCAACCCGTAAAGGCCCCACAAGCTCATCTTTGATGATACCAGCCCAAACCAGTACTCCACCTCCACCTTGCTGGCGTCTGAGTCGGACTGGAGCTCTCTGCCCTTTACCAATCCAGCCACGGGCCCATCCATCTGGCCCATCAAGACTCACTCTCATTTCATCAGTCCATAAAACCTTAGAAAGTCTTGACGTTTCAGCTTGTGTGTCTTGTTCAGTGGTGGTCGTCTTTCAGCCTTTCTTACCTTGGCCATGTCTCTGATTATTGCACACCTTGTGCTTTTGGGCACTCCAGTGATGTTGCAGCTCTGAAATATGGCCAAACTGGTGGCAAGTGGCATCTTGGCAGCTGCACGCTTGACTTTTCTCAGTTCATGGGCAGTTATTTTGCGCCTTGGTTTTTCCACACGCTTCTTGCGACCCTGTTGACTATTTTGAATGAAACGCTTGATTGTTCGATGATCACGCTTCAGAAGCTTTGCAATTTTAAGAGTGCTGCATCCCTCTGCAAGATATCTCACTATTTTTTACTTTTCTGAGCCTGTCAAGTCCTTCTTTTGACCCATTTTGCCAAAGGAAAGGAAGTTGCGTAATAATTATACACACCTGATAAAGGGTGTTGATGTCATTAGACCACACCCCTTCTCATTACAGAGATGCACATCACCTAATATGCTTAATTGGTAGTAGGCTTTCGAGCCTATACAGCTTGGAGTAAGACAACATGCATAAAGAGGATGATGTGGTCAAAATACTCATTTGCCTAATAATTCTGCACTTCCTTTTATTAGGAAGATAACTTGTATATTCAGTGGATAAGAATTGGTCTTTTAGACCAATTTTGGCCTAGATTACAAGTGGAGCGCAAAATTGCACTTTCGGGAGCATGATATTTGCAATTCACTTAGTGATATCAGAGCATGCAAATGTGCACTGGTATTACACGTTATGCACAGTGCTAACACAGCCTCCAATGGGAGCCTCATTCTGATGCCGTGAGACATGTCAAGGAACCTAGCACAGCCAAGGGAGTAAGTCGCGCAGTGTTGGGGAGGAAATTATGCTTATATGCATATATATTTATGTGTTTATATGTTTATAAACACATATTAACACATACATATATAATACAAATATGTGTACTATATTTTGTGTCTCTTTTGTGTCTCTGGGAAAAAGTGAAACTAAGAATTTGTGCTCTGGGAGCTTCGAGGAGGTGGGAAAACAACATAGTTGCAACTCGCAAAGGGTTGCATGGAGCAGTAATGACTGGGGGAGTTCAGACAATGGGTTCTCAGCAACCATACCTACATTTGCTACTGTGTCCTGGACATTTTTTTTTAGGAAATATGTTATTATTTTGTGTTTTAAATAGCTATAGATAACAAATATTTGGCTTTTAATGTTTCTAAAATATTGATTTATGGCCCTATGTATTAGGAAATTAGCCATCACTGAGTTAAATGGGCACTAAACCCTATTTTATGTACTTAAATCTTACCTCCTGAAAGGAGTCCTGAAGTATCCCTTTAAACCTTTCTAGGTGATTGGTGCTAGGCTGTGCCATGAGCCCCGCACAGCATATGTTGTTGTTTTTTACTTGTGAAATGATAGGCAGTACAGTATATCAGTAGCCATACTGCTTGCACCATAGGCTACACTGTATACACCTGCTGTGTTCCATACAGCCTAAGATCCAGAGGATGTATACAGGACAATGTGAGAGAACTATGTGTAGCCTATGGGGTGGGTAGGTGCTTGCTTTAGGAGTAACAGTTTGTGATTGCACTGAAAAAACATAAGAGTGCAACCTAGACTTTAGGAAACACTTCAGGACCCTCCCCCGAGGTAACCTGTCAGAAGACTATTCTGCTATTGCACTAAAAAATAGCATCCATATAAACTGCCGGTATTACTTATATACTATAAAGTGAAAACTATATAAAAGGACTTTTTCCCATTTTTTTTCTCGGAAGATTTTCACAGTGATATATTTGTTTTCTGGTGTTCATATTTTACTTGTGTACACAATTCATAGTTTAAATTAATGTTTAAGTACATTTTTAACATGATTAAGTCATAAAACTGTTGTATCCATGAATGTAATCCAGACCGGCAGAAGTCTTCATCCTATCCCGGCAGAAGAGGACATCCAGACCGGCAGACATCTTCATCCAAGCGGCATCTTCTATCTTCATCCATCCAGAGCGGAGCGGAGCCATCTTCTTCCCAGCCGACGCGGTTCCATCCTCTTCAACTGACGCCTACTCGCCGAATGAAGGTTCCTTTAAATGACGTCATCCAAGATGGCGTCCCTCGAATTCTGATTGGCTGATAGGATTCTATCAGCCAATCGGAATTAAGGTAGGAAAAATCTGATTGGCTGATTCAATCAGCCAATCAGATTGAGCTCGCATTCTATTGGCTGTTCCGATCAGCCAATAGAATGCAAGCTCAATCTGATTGGCTGATTGGATCAGCCAATCAAATTGAACTTGAATCTGATTGGCTGATTGAATCAGCCTATCAGATTTTTCCGATTGGCTGATAATCCTATCAGCCAATCGGGATTCGAGGTACGCCATCTTGGATGATGTCATTTAAAGGAACCTTCATAGGGGGCGGAGCCAACTGCTACACTGAGCGGTCGTGTGTTACAGGAGCTCCGCTCAGACTTCCTCTTAAAGATTTATATATCTACAAATTAATTGATCCTTTGGTCAGGCATAGTGCCATTAAGCACGACTACTAACTATCCCCCTACTCAAGTGCAACCTCCTGGGACATCGGCAGCTCTGGAGCCATATACCGGGACATTGCTTGGACAGAGTGCTGTGCACTGAACGGCTGCTAGGGCTGGCAGTCCTCAACGGATTTCCCTCACTAGCGACCCAGCACCAGACCTCCAGATGCTCATCGGGACCCTCACAGAGCGCAACTCCTAAAGCGATACCCCTCCCAGCAACCTGTGACGCCCCCTGCCCCTGAGGATCTCCCTTACTACCACTGATCACGATAAAAGTTGAGAGACTAGTACTGCACCCACATACCTCACCACTGTCATTCCTGGCTAAGGAGACAATTCAGAGCCCATACTTGATACAGCCTTTAATCCAGGGACTTGATTATACAGGGTTTGGCTGCACCAAAGGATTCTTCTTTTTGGCGCAAACAGATGCCATTTTCCTCCCGCATACCTCTAAGCACCGGCAAGGGAGAGGCCCTATCAATTTATTGTAAAGATCCTCACTACCACTATAGAAGGGGGAAAGCAGGAAAAAGCCTCTATACTCAGACACTAGGCCAGATCAGAGAGCCGCTAGGGAACTGGACCTCGAGAAGCACTGGCTTGAGGGGCAGAGGAGAGACAACTCCAACATTAGCAGCGGCATCCATTTAAAACCCTCTTTGCCAGCACTACCCTCGCCACACCATCTTACTCTGGCCTTGTTCTTTTTCTCCCCTTGAACCACTTAATGACCTAAAACAACCTCTCAACTACACAGCATAAGAGATAACTTGATACAGAGAGGAAAGAGGAAGGGAAAAGCTCTACATTAACAACAACAAAAAAGAAGGGGAGAGGAAAGGGAAAAAAAAAGAAGAAGGGAAGAGAGGAGGGAGAGAAAGAAAGAGAGAAAAAGGGGGGAAAGATATAAGGAAACTGAACTTTGGAAACAAGACCAGGAATAACAGTTACTAGGCACTCATCTTAGTGTCAAACACACCTTCTCCTGCCTCCCTAATAAGAACCTTCCACTGCTTAGATTCAACTTTCAATTTTAAAAGTCTGCTGAGAAAGACACCTACTTTCTACATAAACAGGGAGTAATTACAAAAACCTGTTTGTCCACTCTCGCACCTACCCCCCTCCCCCCTTTCCCGTAGCTGTAACTAGCTGCGGGTCATACCCCTCTCCCTTCTTCCGAACTCGCCCAGAGGTGGCATCATTCCTGGAGGGGGAAGCCTTTAAGAACTCACTTTACTACGGTGATAACAACCTCCCCCTCAGAGCACCTCTTGCTAATATTTGTATTGCAGCGCCATACTTTGATAGTGCACCTGACACAAAACAACTGAGGCTTTTACTACTTCCACCCCAGCAACTCCAGAGAAAAATGCAGGGCTAGGCCCCCATATATGTGAGGTGCCAGTCTAAGCTCCCCCAGGTCTCATTCCTAGAGCAGCAAATTAATCTCCCCTAGTCTATTTCTTTCTCTTTTTCTGGGGCCTAAGCCACAAGGAGCAACCCACTACTGAAAATGGCACAATCCGGAAAACGAAAACCAAAGCACCAAGAAATTCCTAAAAGGACCTTAACGGACCACTTCCACAGTAAAAACACCTCTGACCCAGACCTCTCAGAGGAAGATTCGAGAGACTCTAACTTCTCACTACATAGACGTCTGAAAGGCGACAACCTATCTAAAGACAGAACAGCACTTTCTCAGTCAACATTTTTCGAGTCTATCAAGACCTTATCAGACAAAATGGATACCCACTACTCCTCCATAAGACAAGATCGCCGTCAATCAGTCAGTTGAAGAGGGAGATTTCCACATTAGGAGAAAGAATGGAAACACTACAGGGAGTGCAGAATTATTAGGCAAGTTGTATTTTTGAGGATTAATTTTATTATTGAACAACAACCATGTTCTCAATGAACCCAAAAAAACTCATTAATATCAAAGCTGAATAGTTTTGGAAGTAGTTTTTAGTTTGTTTTTAGTTATAGCTATTTTAGGGGGATATCTGTGTGTGCAGGTGACTATTACTGTGCATAATTATTAGGCAACTTAACAAAAAACAAATATATACCCATTTCAATTATTTATTTTTACCAGTGAAACCAATATAACATCTCAACATTCACAAATATACATTTCTGACATTCAAAAACAAAACAAAAACAAATCAGTGACCAATATAGCCACCTTTCTTTGCAAGGACACTCAAAAGCCTGCCATCCATGGATTCTGTCAGTGTTTTGATCTGTTCACCATCAACATTGCATGCAGCAGCAACCACAGCCTCCCAGACACTGTTCAGAGAGGTATACTGTTTTCCCTCCTTGTAAATCTCACATTTGATGATGGACCACAGGTTCTCAATGGGGTTCAGATCAGGTGAACAAGGAGGCCATGTCATTAGATTTTCTTCTTTTATACCCTTTCTTGCCAGCCACGCTGTGGAGTACTTGGACGCGTGTGATGGAGCATTGTCCTGCATGAAAATCATGTTTTTCTTGAAGGATGCAGACTTCTTCCTGTACCACTGCTTGAAGAAGGTGTCTTCCAGAAACTGGCAGTAGGACTGGGAGTTGAGCTTGACTCCATCCTCAACCCGAAAAGGCCCCACAAGCTCATCTTTGATGATACCAGCCCAAACCAGTACTCCACCTCCACCTTGCTGGCGTCTGAGTCGGACTGGAGCTCTCTGCCCTTTACCAATCCAGCCACGGGCCCATCCATCTGGCCCATCAAGACTCATTCTTATTTCATCAGTCCATAAAACCTTAGAAAAATCAGTCTTGAGATATTTCTTGGCCCAGTCTTGACGTTTCAGCTTGTGTGTCTTGTTCAGTGGTGGTCGTCTTTCAGCCTTTCTTACCTTGGCCATGTCTCTGAGTATTGCACACCTTGTGCTTTTGGGCACTGCAGTGACGTTGCAGCTCTGAAATATGGCCAAACTGGTGGCAAGTGGCATCTTGGCAGCTGCACGCTTGACTTTTCTCAGTTCATGGGCAGTTATTTTGCGCCTTGGTTTTTCCACACGCTTCTTGCGACCCTGTTGACTATTTTGAATGAAACGCTTGATTGTTTGATGATCATGCTTCAGAAGCTTTGCAATTTTAAGAGTGCTGCATCCCTCTGCAAGATCTCTCACTATTTTTGACTTTTCTGAGCCTGTCAAGTCCTTATTTTGACCCATTTTGCCAAAGGAAAGGAAGTTGCCTAATAATTATGCACACCTGATATAGGGTGTTAATGTCATTAGACCACACCCCTTCTCATTACAGAGATGCACATCACCTAATATGCTTAATTGGTAGTAGGCTTTCGAGCCTATACAGCTTGGAGTAAGACAACATGCATAAAGAGGATGATGTGGTCCCACAAGCTCCCACGGACTGCATGCTGCATATTATTAGTTCAAAAGACTTCTTCTTTTCATGGCCTCTCCTGTCTCCTCCTGAATGTAAATGACTAAGGACTGACACCCAGCATAAGACATTTAGCAAGGATCGTATGCATTATCTAGAAGTGTGATCACACTGCTAGATAATGCATACGATCCTTGCTAAATGTCTTATGCTGGGTGTCAGTCCTTAGTGATTTACATTCAGGAGGAGAGGTCATGAAACGAAGAAGTCTTTTGAACTAATGATATGCAGCATGCAGTCCGTGGGAGCTTCCTCCTCCCTATCCCCCTCCCTCCCAGAGCAGTCAGTAGTTTTACAATAATAACACAGGAACCGGCTCTGGTAAGTGCTTACTGAGCATAAATCTTTACGGACAGAGTTTGAGGAGAGAAAAAAACCTGTGTGTGTGGAGGGAGTTAAAAACATAAACACAGTAGTTATAAGTATTTTATTTCAATTTTTGCATAACATGTTTTATATACATTAACAGGGAAATGAAATATATTTATACCCTCACTGAGAAATAACTTTTCAGACACTGCAGCTCACACGCTGCAGGGAGAGAGAGATGTGATTCCTTCCTCTAAGTACTGTTTATGCATAGATAATATGGTGTGTGTATCATGTGACTACTGAGCCCTGTAACACACGCTACAATAAGGCAGCTTACATAGGAAATCAAGCACTGCCTCAACACTGTATTTTAAAACAATCTCCTTCAAAAGTTTGGGCTAAGAGGAACAGATAAAATAGGCAGCAGTGATTACTTTATTTTGTTTAATAAGAAAAAGTAGGTTTCAGCAATTTTTATCAGGTGTTTAATGTCCCTTTAATTCATCTCTTTCAGTATACTTAACTAAAGCGGCTCTTGACCGCTGATTACCTCAAATTCCCCTCAAATCTCTCACAAACTAGTTATACATAACTCTAACCACATTTGTAGCATTATGTAACACCTACTGGTCCACCCACCCCCAGCCTAACTGATCCAGGGGAACCCACATTACCTCTATTCCCATTTCACATACCCCTACCCTCCCCTCCTTACGTACCCCGCAACCATGAATAACATCCGACTTATCACCCTTAACACCAAAGGACTTAACTCCCTTACAAAACGCAGCCTCCTCAACAATTACCTCTATAAAAACAATATAGACATAGCCTTCATCCAGGAGACGCACTGGACCTCCAACTCAGGAATCTCCCATACTACACGACGATACCCCATAGTACTTGAAGCCACATATCCCTCTAAGTCCAGAGGAGTAGCGATATTTCTCAGCAAAAACGACCTATATGAACCCATATATGTTGAGTGTGATCCTGCCGCTAGATTTATTTTCCTAGTATGCAAACTCAACAAGCAGCCAGTTACTTTAGTTAACCTGTATGCACCTAACTCTAAGCAGGTTAGATTTATCAGATCGCTCCTCAGGTCTGTCTTAGCAGTGAAACAAGGGGAACTAATTGTAGGCGGAGATTATAACTTACTCTGGGATATCCACTTAGACAGAATTGGCCCAAGAAACAACCATAGCGATAGAAATGAACAATCACTCTCCAAAGCTTTTCAGACATTAATGGCACAACATGATCTTTATGACATATACAGATCGTTCCACCCACAAGAGAAAGACTTCACTTTTTATTCCACACCCCATAAATCACACTACCGCATAGACTACTTCTTGTCAAGCGCCACACTGCTTACACAAGTATCCTATATCAAAATCACTACGATATCATGGTCAGACCATGATGCCCTGCACCTGTGGCTAGGCCCATCCCTCTCACCTAACTCCCCTCCTAGCTGGCGCCTACAGGACTAGACCATTACTGACCCGACCCTGAACTTAGAATTACAATCCAAAATCACTGATTACCTTAGCCTAAACGATGATAATCAAACCTCAGTCCAGAATCTATGGGCTGCGCTTAAAGCAGTTATGAGAGGTCACTTCATTCAGGCCGAGTCAGCTGCACGCCTGAGAGGCAACACAACTCTTTCAGCTTTAAACATACAACTGAGGCAGTTAAGAATCTCACTTGGATCCCAGTACACTCCGTTAGTGAATCGCCAAATAGCAGACATCACAAAACAAATCCAACATCTAGAAATCCACAGAACACATAAACTGCTAGAGCGGTTCAAGAGAATATACTACCACCAAAGCAACAAAGCTACCACATTACTAGCATCAAAACTTAAACATCAGACTGCCCAATCCCGCATCATGGCCATTCATGATCCACATGGCAGACTAGTCTACTCTCCCTTGGACATAGGGAACTCATTCAGACAATTCTATCATGCCCTGTATAATATAGGGGACTCACAAGACATACAGACTAGCCCTGCAGAGGAAATAACTTCCTATCTGGAGAACCTTTCTCTCCCCAGACTTGACCCAGAAAACACTCAGACTCTGACAGCGCCAGTTACATTAGATGAAATACAGAAAATCATACAATCCATGAAACTCGGGAAATCTCCTGGCCCAGACGGGTTCACCGCAAGATTTTACAAGACCTTCCAACACTTACTTGCTCCCCTCCTTTGTAGACTTTGTCAGGAAACCATGGGTAAAGGCTCATTCATGGCAGAATACTTGGAAGCCACAATAGTAACAATCTTAAAGCCAGGCAAACCCCCAGATCAGTGTTCTAGCTACCGCCCAATTTCCCTATTAAACATAGACACTAAAATTTACGCCAAATTATTAGCCAATAGACTCTCAGTAGCTATTCCTACCCTTATAGACTACAACCAAGTAGGTTTCATCCCACATAGAGAAGGCCCAGATACGACAAGACGCATCTTGAATCTTCTATATTTTGCCTCGATACATGAGATCCCCCTTCTGGCCCTATCCTTAGATGCCGAAAAGGCATTTGACAGGGTCAGATGGGACTATCTTTGGAAAACTATGGAATCCTTTCGAATCCCAGACTCATTTATACTTGCGGTCAAAGCTCTCTACTCCAGTCCTTCAGCTAATGAACGAGGAGTGGGGTTCCTGTCCTCCCCATTCATCATAACCAATGTCACTATGCAGGGGTGTCCATTGTCGCCCCTGCTGTTTGCCTTGGCTATCGAACCCTTAGCTCAAAGTATCAGAGAAGACCCAAGAGTGTCAGGTCTTAACATTGGGACACAGACCCATACTATCTCACTATATGCCGACGACATCACCCTTTTGTTATCCTCACCAAGTGACTCCCTCCCGTCTTTGAGATTATAGAAAAGTTTGGTAAATTAAGCTATTACAAACTTAACATTTCAAAGACGGAAGCCCTCCCCATACACATACCATCTAAGACCCTTACCCGCCTGCAAAGGAAATACCAATTCTATTGGAATGATTCTACCCTTAAGATCTTGGGAATCTCCCTCAGCCTGGACCCATCTATCACAATTACCCGCAATTATGCGGGCAGACTCCTAGAATTCAGAAAACTACTAGACACATGGGAATTCCATGAAATCTCCTGGACTGGTCGCATTACTGCGATAAAGATGTCCTTTCTTCCTAAAATCTCTTACCTCTTCAGATCCATACCGTACAATATTCCTAGACCCACCCTAAACAAACTGCAGAGTCTGATGACGTCTTACGTCTGGAGGGGTAACAGACCCAAAACCTCTAGGCGAACTTTAGAGAAACCATTTGAACAAGGAGGCCTTGCCCTCCCAAATCTTATAACCTACTACTATGCAGCCAGGCTCTCACACCTGTTAGCCTGGAATAACCCAGAACATCCCTCGAAGTGGCGGATGATCGAATCAGAACTCATTCCATCTTCACTCACTTTGACGGATCTCCTCTGGATCCCATCACACCATAGACAACATCTGAACATTACCCTCCAAGTATTTAAACACGCGTATCAGTTATGGGACCAAATTCGACATAACCCAGTCATATCTGCTTATCCTTCACCTATGCTCACCATCCCGGGAGCATTGTACTGCCTACCAGACTCCCACCCCGAAGCATGGCAACACAGACAGATACAGTCAGTCACAGACTTTTATGATAACGACAGGTGGCTCTCACATCCCAATCTTTGCTGTAAGTACCAAATCCCTCCTAATCTTAGCTTTGAAGCATATCGCCTGAGCACACGCTTACACACATAGGGGATACCCAAAGACAAAACTCAGACAACCTACATCTTGGGAGTCCATGTGCCAGCAAGCATCCAACATCTGACACCCCCTATCAGCACACTACAACTTACTCAACAATACCCCACAAAATTTCACAACATACTGCTTGGGAAAGAGAACTGGGTTTCTCAGCAGACCTCGACACATGGCAGGCTAGAATCCTGATAACTAAAAAGTTGATACACTCCGCTACTCTCTGGGAGCTACATTATAAAATTCTTGTTCACTGGCATCTAGTCCCAACCACGTTACACAGAATTTATAACACCTGCTCTCCTACATGCTGGAGACACTGCCAACACTTAGGCACTGCACAACACGTCTGGTGGTCCTGCCCAGTTATTCAGCCATTCTGGAAAAAAGTCTATAGCCTCCTCCGCACCTTGGGAATCACCATACAGTACACTCCAGTGACAGCGCTGCTCCACCTTCATATGACAAACCTTACCATGTACTGAGAAAAGAGAATTGGAACCGAATTATAATGATAGAATGTATAAAATTACTACTTGGGTGTTTATCAATATAATAAATATAATATGTCAACTATTATTATTCAACACTCAAGGAGCAGTGCGTAAGCATATAGAATACAATATAGTTCAGTTTGTGACTACACTTGCTGAGTAAGCAGGTTAGTCACCCAAAAAAAAGGAAATGCTTATATACACTGGGATAATATCATTTTAAGTTATCATTTGTAGGTTACTGTGACTTGAGAAACAATAATATTTTTGTATATTTAAAAATTAACCTTTATTAGTATCTTTTAAAAAGACAGCTTTTGTGGATGATAGTGCTGCCCTTGAAAATTAAAAACACTCTCACTGTGTTAGGTGAATCAACAGCATATGCTCGTTATGTTAGAAAATTGCAACTGAACTTAGTATGACTTTAGCAATAGATTTCAAATGAGCAGTGTACCAAAGAATTATACTATATCACAGAATCCTTGTTGGCATGTATTAGCTCTTTAATAATATCCAAATTATTGTGCTCATATATATAGAAATCTATATGATATTGATAGATATATGCTTGAGCTCAAAAAATTCCTGCTTGTGATATAACAATCTAAAACTTCTGATATATCTAGGTACAAGCAATCTGTTATGTACCTCTGGAGGTGACGGCCTATAAATAACCAATGAGACTTAAATTACTATTTCAGATAGTTGGTTTTAACACCACAATGTGGTGGATAAATCATAAAATAGTGTGATAACAAGATATACTATGTTTTATTTATAGCTGATCTCTCCGTTAAATAACAATGGTTATGGTGATCAATGGCACAGTTTACTCATAATGCTTGATGAGTGATACCTAGAGTGATATTCTTATTACTGCAGGGTGTGCAAAGAATAGCCTTCCCAAATATATGTGAGTTAATCAGTTTTTGTTACAAATCGTAACCTATAATATTACAAACTTGTACAATTGTTACTGTTCACTAGATTATATTATTCCACAAAATAGAGTACTAGTGAATTATTACTGATAATATATTGTTTGTAAAATATATAGAACGTTGTATAACTAGATTGAGTCTAAGCTCTAGTTACAGGCTAGTTCTTTGAAACGATTGTGTTAGCTAGTGCTAACTGCTGATAGTATTATAATAACTCCTAAGGTTGTAGCATAAATCAGCGTGAGAGAAAAAAACCTATCTCTCTATTTCTCAGTGATCAAACACCAAACCGAAGCTAGATTGTTTGTGCTATGATTAGCAAGATTCAGTTAGAGTATTGAGCGTGAAATTCAAATATCTGGCATTAGCGCCTATTCAGAGCTAAAGCGGCTAAGTCTTATGCTAATATTTTAAGTATTTTCAGTAAAGCATGCTGATATTTCTATGTTTTAACAACAAGTGAGGCTTATTAAAAGTAAGGAGACCCCTGACGTGGCGTTTCACTAACGCTTCCTCAGAGGGGTTGACAAACCTTACCACCCCAAAAGAAGCCCTTGCAATTTATGTCCTCATGGCCACAAAATTAACGATAGCCAGATCATGGAGGAATGAGAACCCCCCATCCTTCTCCCAGACCCTGGCCGTAATCCAATATATTGGACAAATGAAGCAGTACTCCTACAAGGCCCTAGACAAAGTCAACTCTTTCTTTGAGATCTGGTCACCCTGGCTTATGAAATTCCCTGACTGGGGCACACACCAAACCACAAATCCTCAAACTTAGACACCTCTCTACTCCTTTCCCACTCCCACCACCCACCTCCTTCCACCTCTCCCCCGAACAGCATACTACTACGTCACTTCATACCAATATCCAGTATCCAGGCCTTATATCTCCTATTATAGCTACGCATATATTTTTGAAATAACTACTCATATTAACTCTACATCTTCCAAACCCACTCCAGTATAAAAGGAAAAAAAAACGAATTGAGATCATATTTAACCATAACATGGGTTATGCTCCCCCTACAAGCTCGTATTACAATAAGACACTGAGATGATATACCTTGCTTTGTATTATTTTCTTTTAATATGGTAATAACCATCTCAATACAATGTTCACACTGTAATTGTCTACTCAATGTTCTTCTTACCCAAATGTTACTGTTCTACTTTTCATTTGACTCAATAAAAAATTTGCTATAAAAAAAAAAAAAAAAGGAACCTTCATTCGGCGAGTAGGCGTCGGTTGAATAGGATTGGCTGGTAAGAAGATGGTTCCGCTCCGGATGGATGAAGATAGAAGATGCCGCTTGGATGAAGATGTCTGCCGGTCCGGATGTCCTCTTCTGCCCGGATAGGATGAAGACTTCTGCCGGTCTGGATGTCTTCTTTTGCCCCATCGGATGAAGACTTCGGCCCGGCTGGGTGAAGACGACTCAAGGTAGGGAGATCTTCAGGGGGGTAGTGTTAGGTTTATTTAAGGGGGGGTTGGGTGGGTTAGAGTAGGGGTATGTGGGTGGTGGGTTTTAATGTTGGGGGGGTTGTATTTTTTTTTACATGCAAAATAGCTGATTACTTTGGGGCATGCCCTGCAAAAAGCCCTTTTAAGGGCTGGTAAAAGAGCTGATTACTTTTGTATTTTAGAATAGGGTAGGTAATTTTTTATTTTGGGGGGCTTTTTTATTTTATTAGGGGGCTTAGATTAGGTGTAATTAGTTTAAACTGCTTGTAATTCTTTTTTATTTTTTGTAATTTAGTGGGGGGTTTTTGTATTATAGAATAGTTTATTTAATTGTAGGTAATTTATTTAATTAATTTAATGATAGTGTAGTGTTAGGTTTAATTGTAACTTAGGTTAGGATTTATTTTACAGGTAATTTTGTATTTATTTTAACTAGGTAGCTATTAAATAGATATTAATTATATAGCTATTGTACCTAGTTAAAATAAATACAAAGTTGCCTGTAAAATAAATATAAATCCTAAAATAGCTACAATGTAATTATTAATTTTATTGTAGCTATATTAGGGTTTATTTTATAGGTATTTAGTTTTAAATAGGATTATTTTAGTTAATTTTAGGAATATTATTCCGTTTAATATAAATTATATTTATGTTAGAGGGGTGTTAGGGTTATGTTTAGGGGTTAATAACTTTATTATAGTAGCGGCGACGGTGCGGGCGGGAGATTAGGGGTTAATAAGTGTAGTTACGTAGCGGCAACGTTGGGGGGGGCAGATTAGGGGTTAACAAATATAATATAGGGGTCGGCGATGTTAGGGGCAACAGATTAGGGGTTCATAGGGATAATGTAGGTTGCGGCGGTGTCCGGAGCGGAAGATTAGGGGTTAATAATAATATGCAGGGGTCAGCGATGTCGGGGGCGGCAGATTAGGGGTTAATAAGTGTAAGGTTAGGGGTGTTTAGACTCGGGGTTCATGTTAGGGTGTTAGGTGCAGACTTAGAAAGTGTTTCCCCATAGGAAACAATGGGGCTGCGTTAGGAGCTGAACGCTGCTTTTTTGCAGGTGTTAGGTTTTTTTTCAGCCAGCTCAGCCCCATTGTTTCCTATGGGGATATCGTGCACAAGCACGTTTTTCCAGCTTACCGCTACCGTAAGCAACGCTGGTATTGAGAGTTGAAGTGGAACTAAGTTAGGCTCAACGCACCCTTTTTTGAGCCTAACGCAGCCCCTCGGACAACTCTAAATACCAGCGTTGTTGGAAAGGTGCTTTTGGAAAAAAAGCAGCGTTAGCTACGCCGGTGTTTACCGACAAAACTCTAAATCTAGCCGTTAGTTTCCTTAACACCTGTTTTACAATACTCTAGGTGGAAATGAAAAACGTCTTCAAATTAAAGTATATGTTCTACAGCAAGAAGTACTATAAAGTACATTAAAACAGTTTTTTGTTGCTTTTAAAAATGTAAGAGTCAATCATCATCCTTCAGAAAAAGTTTATTTAAGTATTTTTTTAAACAAATTCACCATTAAAGCCTATTAGGATTTTTGTAGATAAATTATTTGATAAGCTTAAGTATTTTGATTGACCCCTGAATCTCTTAAAGGGACTGTATACTCTAGAATTGTTATTGTTAAAAAATCATAGATAAGGGGGGCGGGGCCAACCGCCATGGAGGTCAGTCGCAACTGAACGGAGCTCCTGGCTTATGGACCATGGAACAAAAAACTATCTCTCCAATACAAGTTTATTATAAGATTTAAAAGCTCATAGGTACTTGTTTAAGCACAGAGGATGGAAGGCAGTCGTCTATAGAGGATACATACAAAGCTTCCACCTTGTATCTGTTCCATGTGGTAAACGCAGCCATTTTACCTAAAGGCCCTCTTGCATCGGGATTACCCATTGACGGAGAGCTAAATGAGCCACAACGTACTCCTTCCCTAAGTATCTAGATCCTCATAACCATTGTAATCCCTCACTATTACGGGCATAACCATTGTCTCATTATTTCATCTGGCACTAACCTAATAAGACCAGCTTCTACTAAAGTGAGGAGTACAAGATGAATGCCGGCCACATCCTTAAGGAACTAGCTCACATGCTAGCAAAGCACCGCGCTGCCTTTGAGAAGACCTTAGACGCTGCGCTTGGTGTGAGCGATTTTTGCATAACTCAGCTGTCTACTCAGCCGAGCCCCAGGCAGATAGATTGTGCGGAGGATAGCGCTTTGGATCTCGGATGTCAGCGTGAAAACATCTCGCACAGTGAGGCTCCATTTTTCACAAAGGAGGTCAGAGATCTATATCTGGAGCCTGACACTTGTGCAACGCAGAAGGGTACACAGAACTCTAACGATTGTAAACAAGCCATGCTGACCCCCATTCTGACGCCTAGGAGCAACACGCATAATGAAGGTGCCCATTACCAGTTGGTCAGACGTGACATTAACCCTACAAAATTGGTAAAAAAATCGGTACTGGGTCAAATATCTCCTCAAGGACCACAACTTGGTCTGACTCAGACAGCATGGTGCAAGACTCGCTTGTCATCCGATGGTAATATGTATCCCAAGACCATTGCAGAGCCACGGAGGGAAGGCATAGGTTAACGACAGGGTGCTGGCAGCCGGACTTGCTGTTTGATGGCAGCATGCTCAATTGAGAGAGGGCCCTTTGATTTTCTGCATGTTGGACTCTTTGGGGGGTAAAATGTTTATATAGTTCAATGTTACTAGATAGCACGCTGTATTACATGTATTGGTTTATTGTGGATTTATATGCTCTTCCATAACGCAGAAATGGCTTATTTTCCATAATCCTCGTTGACAGGTTTGGTTGTCTCTAGCATTACTCTAGCAATCTTCTTCGATATTTAGGTATAAAATGTATATGTCTCCCCTATTGCCTTATATGTAGAGATTCTAGCTATATTATCTTGGTTGATACAGAATGTGAAATTTAGACACTAGTTTTGTATTATATGTGGTACATGATGCAATGGTATCTTATACAACTGCTATTAATTATTTCTCTGGTTAAGTTATTTTTGCTTGGGAGTCCTCCAGCTAGGAAGTATGTATTTCCCCAGAATGTGTTAGTTATATCATATGTAAGGGTTCTTTCACGTCAAGTTGGTACCAAAGCTCCCTCTCATATAGCTCAATATAGCTGACTTTCTGTTATTAACTAGAACTATAGGGCACACGTTGTTCGCCAAAGATAAAGCTATAGTAAATACACACACCATTAGACTGGCTCTGCTATTTCATATATTTCCTCTTGTGGCAGATTTGTGATTAATGAGACCAAAGTGGACCTATTTATCAGGGATCAACTCTTCTATCCTAGGACTGCATAAAGTTTTGTTAAAGTGCTGGATTGACATACTGTACAGGCTCTAAACAAATACGGACATGTAGGGAAACTGGTAGAATCTAATGTCACCTTTAGAGTTTAGCTAGATTAGCTATACCATACCTTCTAAATTTATTATTGCTTCCATGCGCATGAGCTCACAGATGGCAAAGCTACTTTAATATATTAATATATCCATTTTTTCTCAAGCTGAAACGTAGACAGCATATGTGGGTTTATTTGTTATGGGTAGCTGAATATCACCCATTCTCTGTTGAGTCACACTCGCAGCTAGGTGTAAAACATACAGAGTTCAACACACCGTTATCTAGCTAAGAACACCTATTTATATGCTTATACACATTCACATCTATATGGTTTGTCTGTTGCTGGGTGTAAGGGCCCACACCTGGACAATTAGACTCGCCAGCATTAACGCAGAGATATTCAGGTCTGCTCAGGATTAATGTAGTCCACACTATATTTTGCTGTTTGGGAAACTAATGCTTTATCATATAAAAGCTGCCTTGTTTTTAGACTCACTTATTAAGCACACATTACCCGACTCCTTTATCTATTATCCAGATTGGTTCCAATTTGGAGCACTCAGTAGTCCCTGCACGCTCAGCAAACCTGCTTAGACTAGTCCTGTTGGTCTTACAGGTGCCTCCCCACATTGAGCTGTGCTTTTACTATAAACCCGGTATAGTCCATAGAGTTAACAGACTTTAAAGCGTTTTGTCTCCCTTATACTCCTTAATCTATTACAGAGTGACGCTTAGCCTTGTTATGAAGCCCCTAGTATGCTTCTGGTGCAGGCTGGTCCTGCATTGCTATATATGTTATGCATGGTCTAATCACTCACAACACCTCAGGAGAAACATATAGACTCGGTTCCTTTTGAGAGTTAGGAATTTGAGGATCCAGTGTGCAGGGTGTAGCCTTTGTCTAAAGAATAACTAGCTTATAAGCTCATGAGACCATTTATATAATCATCTCCCCCCCCCCCCCACCACCACATAATGTGCCTCCTAGTTTAGGAGGACGAATTGTGCGGTTTGTCTTGTCTATACCGCAACCCCTACCACTCTCCATGATCGATCAGTATCATTTACAAACTAAGTTTAAAGGCTTAAACCCAATAACTCATGCCTGCACATTTAGCCATAGCATTTAGAATACATGACTGCAAGATTATAGATTTTTATTTAAGTGTTGTATATGAAAGGCTATTCATATTGTACTGGCAAACATTTCATGTGGGTTTATTTCTTATATATTATTCTTTGGTTTAATACTGTTCTATTGTTCACAGCTTTGTCCTCCTACAGACTTAATGTTGGATTAATTGAGTGAGGTCCATAAGTGTCCTCTTGGTAGTGAGGAGGACAATTATATCTCTTCAAAAAACATAGAAAATGTGAGGTTTAATCTCAACCTGTTTAGCTACACCATGAAGGAACAGATATGAATATATATTTTGGATTGATGTGTTCTTTTTTCTGTACTTATGTCTGTCGCCTGAAATTGCACTTATCTGTTATATTATATAATTAACCTCAATAAAAACTATTTAAAAATAAAATAAAAAAAATCATAGATAATCCCTGTATTACCCATTCCCCAGTTTTGCATTACCAACACTGTTATATTAAAGGGACACTGAACCCAAATTTTTGCTTTCGTGATTCAGATAGAGCATACAATTTTAAGCAACTTTCTAATTTACTCCTATTATCAATTATATCTCCTATTATCTATTATTATCTCCTATTAGTATGTTCTTCATTCTCTTGGTATTTTTATTTGAAAAGCAAGAATGTAAGTTTAGATGCCGGCCCATTTTTGATGAACAACCTGGGTTGTTCTTGCTAATTGGTGGATAAATTCAGGGTTCTGAACTTTCTTTTTCAAATAAAGATAGCAAGAGAATGAAGAAAAATTGATAATAGGAGTCAATTAGAAAGTTGCTTAAAATTGCATGCTCTATCTGAATCACGAAAGAAAAAATTTGGGTTCAGTGTCCCTTTAACCCCTTAGTGACCAGAGCACTTTTCCATTTTCTGTCCGTTTGGGACCAAGGCTATTTTTACATTTTTGCTGTGTTTGTGTTTAGCTGTAATTTTCTTCTTACTCATTTACTGTACCCACACATATTATATACCATTTTTCTCGCCATTAAATGGACTTTCTAAAGATACCATTATTTTCATCATATCTTATAATTTACTATAAAAAAAATGATAAAATATGAGGAAAAATGGAAAAAAACACACTTTTTCTAACTTTGACCCCCAAAATCTGTTACATATCTAAAACCACCAAAAAACACCCATGCTAAATAGTTTCTAAATTTTGTCCTGAGTTTAGAAATACCCAATGTTTACATGTTCTTTGCTTTTTTTGCAAGTTATAGGGCCATAAATACAAGTAGCACTTTGCTATTTCCAAACCATTTTTTTCCAAAATTAGCGCTAGTTACATTAGAACACTGATATCTTTCAGGAATCCCTGAATATCCCTTGACATGTATATATTTTTTTTTTGTAGACATCCCAAAGTATTGATCTAGGCCAATTTTGGTATATTTCATACCACCATTTCACCGCCAAATGCGATCAAATACAAAAAATTGTTCACTTTTTCACAAATTTTTTCACAAACTTTAGGTTTCTCACTGAAATCATTTACAAACAGCTTGTGCAATTATGGCATAAATGGTTGTAAATTCTTCTCTGGGATCCCCTTTGTTCAGAAATAGCACACATATATGGCTTTGGCATTGCTTTTTGGTAATTAGAAGGCCGCTAAATGCCACTGCGCACCACAAGTGTATCATGCCCAGCAGTTAAGGGGTTAATTAGGGAGCTTTTAGGGAGCTTGTAGGGTTAATTTTAGCTTTAGTGTAGTGTAGTAGACAACCCCAAGTATTGATCTAGGCACATTTTGGTATATTTCATGCCACCATTTCACCGCCAAATGCGATCAAATTAAAAAAAACGTAAAATTTTTCACAATTTTAGGTTTCTCACTGAAATCATTTACAAACAGCTTGTGCAATTATGGCACAAATGGTTGTAAATGCTTGTCTGGGATCCCCTTTGTTCAGAAATAGCAGACATATATGACTTTGGAGTTGCTTTCTGGTAATTAGAAGGCCACTAAATCCTGTTGCGCCTCACACGTGTATTATGGCTAGCAGTGAAAGGGTTAATTAGGGAGTTTGTAGTGAGCTTGCAGGGTTAATTTTAGCTTTAGTGTAGAGATCAGCCTCCCACCTGACACATCCCACCCCCTGATCCCTCCCAAACAGCTCCCTTCCCTCCCCCACCCCACAATTGTCCCCGCCATCTTAAGTACTGGCAGAAAGTCTGCCAGTACTAAAATAAAAGGGTTTTTAAAAAAAAATGAATTTTTTTTTTAGCATATTTACATATGCTACTGTGTAGGATCCCCCCCTTAGCCCCCAACCTCCCTGATCCCCCCCAAAACCGCTCTCTAACCCTCCCCTCTGCCTTATTGGGGGCCATCTTGGGTACTGGCAGCTGTCTGCCAGTACCCAGTTTACAATAAAAAATGCTTTTTTTTTGTTTTTTTTTGTTTTTTTCTGTAGTGTAGCTTCCCCCCCCCCCACCCCCCACAGACAAACCCCCACCACCTTGCTGATTGTTTAAAATTTTATTTTTTTATATATTTTTTATTTCCCATTTTCTGCAGTGTAGCGGTTCCCACCCGCTCCCTACCCGTGCACGCGCCCGCCCCCACCCTCCCGTGCACGCGCGCACGCCCGTGCGCGCCCCCAGCCACCCCCGCCCACGATCCCGCCCCCCCTTCACATCCACATGGCCATCGATGGCCGCCACCCGCCTCCCGGTCCGGCTCCCACCCACCAACGCAGGTAGCCACCGATCTCCGGTGCAGAGAGGGCCACAGAGTGGCTCTCTCTGCACCGGATGACTTAAAAAGGTTATTGCAGGATGCCTCCATATCGAGGCATCACTGCAATAATCGGAAAGCAGCTGGAAGCGAGCAGGATCGCTTCCAGCTGCTTTCCACACTGAGGACGTGCAGGGTACGTTCTCAGGCATTAACTGCCTTTTTTCTGAGGACGTACCCTGCACGTCCTCAGTCGTTAAGGGGTTAATGTACTTTTTACCCCTGTTTATTTCAGTTCTTTTAACAGACTTGCATTTTAGCCAATCAGTTCTGACTCATAAATAACTCCTCAGGAGTGAGCACAATGTTATCTATATGGCACACATGAACTTACTCTGTCTAGCTGTGAAAAACTTTCCAAATGCAATGAGAAGCATACAAGTCTACCTAGCTTTCAACCAAGAATACCAAGAGAACAAAGCAAATTTGAAGATAGAAGTAAATTTAAAG